>NW_028301552.1:14257500-14337500 GCF_042242905.1 Orbicella faveolata
TAAGTCCCGAACAGCGGCTAGATATGAAGCCTAGATTGCTATAAGCTAGCTTCCGGTTAGAGCTTAAGCAATATTAAAACAAAGTTTGTTCAGCATTTACTCCAAAATTCTGTAAAGCTCTGTCAGAATAAAGCTGCTAAGACGATTTTGGCTCCACCGACATAAAAAATTTTTCGAAATAAACGGAACGTCTTGAAAGGTAGTTGAAAATTTCCAATCACATTATTCACCACCATCTTGGAGGTCGAACTCGTCCGATCCTAGTCTTTTTCGGTAAATTGGGGTTTTTTGAGTTACTGGTAAATGGTCTTACCATCAGGCATTTTTGCTTGTACAACGAACCGTTTTCTCCGTGTAAATGGTAAACAATCAAAGTCTCTCTGGAAATGCGCGGAATATCTTCCGTAAGATGTTAGCAAAAAATGTTTTCGTCTTAACGTTGATGGGGTTTGCTTTATATTGCATTTGATTGCAGTGTATGAGGGTATATTTATATCTCAAATGACCTCCCATAGTGTCAACGATCTAGAAATTGAAGGAGTATGAGTCAAAATAAAAGTGATCGGGTTTTTTTTTTTTTTCTTTTTTTCTTTTTTCAGTTTTATTTTTATATTTTCAATTGCTTCTTTACATAATGTTTTGGTTATCTTTCAGATATCTCACAAAGGCACCTCACCCAAGTGGCTCGCCATTTAGCAACGAACAAGCAGAGCACATCAAAAAGAAGTGGGAAGAATTTGGACTTGACAAAGTTGAAATGAAGAAATATGACGTGCTTCTTTCGTATCCAGAGACCCCCGGAATAGCATCCATTAAATCTGGAGATGGATCAACTTTGTTTACAGCTCAGAGAAAAGAGAAAGTTCTAGAACCATCAGAGAATGATACAAATGTACTGCCACCATTTAATGCTTACTCAAGCAGTGGAAATGTTACGGTAAGTATGGAAGTAGCGGGTTGTAGCGAGAAACGGCATTGGTACTGAGCGGAAAAGTAAATATACTGCGTTCACACTGATCAGCCATAGACAGACCTAAACCACAGGAAACTCAGACGTACTGTTTGTGGAATTAATTTATCATGACAAACAATCCAGCCAAAGTATTTTCGTCATAGTTCAAAATAATTATTGTTTTGCTTTAACTGATATCATTGTTTGTTTCTTTGCCCTGTTCAATACCCGGTCTATTTTGCTGCGTTACTCGGTTAGTTCGCTTGTCATCATAGCCGTGTGGAGTTATGTCAACGGTCCAAGTTGTAAAACATAGCGTGTATACCTTAAGCTGAATGTCTCCTGAATATCTTGGCTGGTTTAAATTGCATTTTATCGCTTTTCGCTATCAGAGGTATACTTTGGCTCGGTTGTTTATGAATTAATTCCACAAACAGTACGTCTGGGCTGCCTGTGCCTAACCGTGTTTAGTTTAATCACGAATTAAACGGGTCTCACTTTAGAAAAAACTTGATAATCACACCCGGCGGGGCATCACGCAAATTACGATCAAGATATTTTATTGTGATCATCATAGTTTTAGTCTATTTTAGTTTATTTGCAGTAATACACGCCGTATCGTTGCAAAGTTGAAAAAAAAATGTGAAAGTCAACCGACAACTTTGCAGAGTGGAAGCGGTAGAGTGTGCATTATGTGTGATCTCTGACTAAGTATTGTGTGTGCATCAGAGGACGACAAACTGTTCAACTTATTAGTGTGTACGTATTCATTATTTCTACTGTAGGCCCACCTGGTGTACGTAAATTACGCGATGGTGGAGGATTTTATGAAGCTCAAAGAAATGAACATCAGCGTTGCTGGTCATATTGTCATAGCCAAATATGGAAAGATTTACAGAGGCGATAAAGTAAGTGCATTCTCCTCTCCTATCTCGTCCCCAGAGTCCGCGCGTTCTCGGTCAAGTTCAGTAACGTTTCTGAACATGTGTAGAAAGACAGAAAGAGCAGCTGCTGAAACTTATGGGGGCTCACCATCAATTTCTCCCAGAGGTCTCGATTTAATTTCTTGATGCTATAAATAAGGATCATAGCCACTCGGAAAAAGATTGATTAGAATTTGTGTCAGTGGAGTAAATAGTTTCCTTTTTAATAGATAACTGAGTATTTTTTAGAGAGATTGCACGAGTTTAGCGCTTTCCCATAAAGATTTCGCGATCAACGAAATTGACTTAAGAAATAAGCAATTTCGATTGAAAAAACTTTGGCAATTTTATCTTAAACAGTTTATCAAGTGCTCGCAGTAAATTAGCAATGAGTTGCAAAAACGGTAGCCTCAGGTAAATGTTTAAGCGCTAACAGCAAAAAAGAGCAGTGTTGGAGGTTAGAGCACTCTTCTATCCTCTATCTGATACGCATTACATTGCTCATGGTTTTCGGGTGGTTTGAAACCACCCGAAAACCGTGAGCAATTCTGCTGTTTAGGGCCCCCTTTGGGGTGTTTTGTGTTCCACTAATGGCCGTTTTAGTGTCCGACCCATTTATCCCTGACCCACCAAATTCGAAGAATCGTTCACCTAACTGAAACACACGGTGGGTAAATAATCCTCTCAGAGTAGCCACTTGATAAATTAAAACCGCAAAAACTTCGAATTCAACGGAAAGCTACGTCCGTTTAAAGCCAAAAGAAAATACAATAACAATAGAGAGTGTTTAACACCGATTAACTTTACTAAAGCGCTGGCCAAACTTGGGTCTACTTGCGACTCCGTTTGGCCAGAGCAAAAGACTAATCGTCAGAAACAAAATTATTGTCCTGATCGGACATTTACTTGACTCAAACCTTATGAGTTGCATGCTAATAACGGGATCCACTCTTCGCGACTTTGAATGAATGCAAATATAAATGATCTCTTTTTCAGGCCAGGATTGCGGCAGACGAAGGTGCCATTGGATTGATCTTGTACACAGACCCTGTTGATTACAGTCCTGAAGGTGTCGACTTTACCTACCCGAAGAGCTGGTGGCTACCCCCCTCGGGAGTACAAAGAGGAACACTCCTGAATTTCGAGCAAGGAGATCCACTCACCCCAGGGTATCCTGCTAGAGGTAGGAGTCTTGCCTCACTATGAATTCAGAATAATTACAAAATGTCGGCATGAACATAAAATGTAAATAATAATAGCAATGACAACAACTTCATTTATATAACGCCATTCCAACGTTGATGGCGCTTTACAAAGAAATATGTAAAACTATAAAATCAGTAATAAAATCTTTATACAAGAAGAACAAGGGTTTAAAACTAAGTACAGTTCGAAAATAATAACAATGATGTCTACTACAAAAACAGTGAGTTGCTGTCCACAAATAGTTTAAAAAGGTATGTTTTAAGGCCCCTTTGAAGCTCGATAATATGTAAAAATAACAAAAAGGTACAGTTATCTTCTAGAAAACTATTTTTATCAATAAAACAACTATTTTTCAGATGACATCTACAGAATGCCGGAAGACAAACTTCACCTTCCCAGCATTCCAGTGTACCCGGTGTCGTATGAGGACGCCGCTCATTTCTTGAAGTAAGTAAAAACAAGATCAAAGCTTATGTCTATTCTTCCCTGCCGAACAGCTCTAAAGATTACCTACCACTAAGGTTCACTTCAAATCCACAGATTACTAACAGTAAACGAAGCTCCTAAAGACTGGCAAGGGGGACTGGAAATTAGGTATAACATCACCATGGCAACAGATGATAAAAGGTACTTTCGTAGAATAATGCTTCTCGAAGCCAACTTCTGAATCGAAGGTTATTTCGTGATATCCAAGATAATTGAGAGCATGGTAAGTGATATCAGCCTCAGACTTCAGCTTCAGCTGATAACACTTACTGAGACCAAATATCACCAAAACCGAAACCAGCTATTTTATTATTACCACGACAGAAAAAAAATTGTCCAGAATTATCTGCGGATCACAAAATAGGGATTGAGACTTCAATGTATAATAATTACATATACTTTTTTATCCTCAATAATAATTTTGTTCAAAAGAGAAAAATAGTACTATTAATAGTTTTTTAAACTTGTCTAGCAAAATAACCAATATAACGTTGTCTTACGCTGTGTGTAGTTTGTTATATGTGTTTCCTCTCTTACAGAAATGTCAGCCTCGACATCAAAATGAAGTTGGAAAAAACACCTGCATACAATGTTATCGGTACAATTACTGGCCGAGAGGAACCTGGTACGACGTTCGAGTATCATATCTTCATTCTATGTAGTTTACATGACAAATGCTTAATAATTATGTAACAGTTGATTAAAGCCTTAGTTTTCTCTGAGCGAGTCGGTTCACTAGGAACAGCCGAGCCGACTATATCTCGTAGAAAACGAGGGCGATTTGATAACAACCGTTTTTACCAATCAGATTCCAAAAGAACATGCTGAGCGTGTGCTATAAACAATTAATACCTTGAAAATGATGAGGCACTTCACCAGTTTACCTTATTTGCCATCTTTCCTTTGTAACCAGATCGTCTAGTGTTGCTGGGAAGTCACAGAGACGCTTGGACCTTTGGCGCCGCCGATGCATCCAGCGGTACCGCCGCCCTGATAGAAATTTCCAAGAAATTGGGAGAAATGAAGGCTGAAGGTAGCTTTAATAACGGGAATTTGTAATAAATTGTACTAAAATGGCATATGCGTGTTCTCCAGTATATTATCATTGACCTTATGAAAAGGAAGAAAATTAGTAAAAAAATTATAACTGATAAAGCGGTCATTTCAGCCCTACGTTGGGTTTTGTTCTTTTCCGAAGTTGACTGGTATTTGTTCATTCACGAAATCAACACCATCGTTATATTACTGAGAATCACATGTAAAACGCAAGTTTACCACTTTTGTACCTGAAATTAACGTCAATTAAAATAAACTTTTGCTGGTTACTTGAAGTTTCCTGTCTGATTTCTGATTTGTTATTTCATTACTTTGTTTCTGTCTCTTAGGATGGAAGCCTCGCAGGACCATAGTGCTTTGCAGCTGGGGAGTAGAGGAATATGGTATGCTTGGCTCCACTGAATGGGCTGAGGTTAGTAAACACCATGTAATGTGAACATCGTGTCCACCGTCTTACTCGGTGACTGTACAGGTTGGTCTTCACCAGCGCATATTAAGCATAAGCATAAGCCGACATGCGCAGACGCCGTAACATGTTGATAATTAGCGCCCTTTGTTGGGAAAATCGCGTCTAGCTGCGTATGTTGCCTATAGAGCGTTTTCACTTACGTAGCCAGTAGCCATGCAAATTTATCGGGACAGAAAAGAAAAAAAGGTTGGGGTTTAGTATGATTATGGTTCTAGTATTCAATCCGATTCGGAAAGGAGATTGAGAAAGTAAGCTTTACAGCCACTTGCTCGTGAGTACTGCAGGCATTTAAATGCTACGTAAATGAGCAAAGTCTCAAAGTATAAAACCTTAATTTGTCTCAAGAGACCTAAGCTTATTAACGATAGATACCGTGCTTGTTTTGGCATTATAATGCAAATTGGGCACGGGATTTCTAATTGGTCAAATAAATGAAAATCGGAAAATTTCATCAACTTCTTTCTTATTACTTTTGAAAAATCGCACTCATCGCACTCAACTATGTTATTACTTAAGCTCGGTAAAATATTTTGAATTTTACGCAATTTTGGAACATTTCTAAAGCCTAAGCGACTTGCATTGTTTGCAAGTCGAGATATTGGTTATGAATATTCCAAACTGCCATGATGATGAAATGCAAAATGATTTCAGCTCAAATGCGTAACTGCTTGGACGAGTTGAGTCTCCGAGAGCTGTCGCCTTTCCAGTGTTTGCCCCCTCCCTTCCACCTGGCAGAGAGCATGGCTATTTTACATAATAATAGAAAAACTAGCAACCATGGTGGCTTCTATCGTCTATTGAACACAACCATGCAGCAATTTGCGAGGACATAGGTAAAAACATCAAACGCCGGACACAAAATTTGACTAGTTTAACGAGAATCTCGATTCTTCTCCATTCAAAGCCAGGCTAGCTGTGTTGTCGTTAAGTTAAACAAAAACAAAAACAAAAACGAAAACGAAAACAAAAAACAACAACAACAAAAGAAACAGAAAAAAAGCAAACCCCTGTATAGATAGTATAAGCCATGGTTCAATCTGTTCATATTTAATTTTCCAGGACTTTGCCAATCTCCTCTCTAACCGAGCTGTTGTCTATCTCAATGTAGACGTTGCTGTGAAAGGTATAACTGGGAATTTTCAACATTAACTTTATTAGGTCCCTGTGGTACTTGTAGGGAATTCTCATTAATCTCAAATACTGGCTTGTTGGTCAGTTAGTTCCCTTCGTCCACTTGCTTTCTAGTTCGCTGCTTAGCTAGTTCATTATGCCTAGATTAAGGTAACTTTAATTTACGCACAAACGATTCGAGGCAAGAGATATAATGAAATAGTAAGCCGGCGATGGGTAACATAGAGTTTTAGCGTGACGCCATTGCTATTGCCAGGTTTTCCCTTAGCAAAGAAATTTCTCTCCTCAAGTAGGTGAGTCCCTTATTTATGCACACATTTTTTATTGTATGAGAACACTAATGAGGCAGGTACTTTTGCAGATAAGTTGCTTTGTATGGTAGAGAATATACCTATGAATTTTCTTTCGCTACTACAATACACTTCATACACTTTGACCATTTGGAAGTCAACAACCCAGACCTGTTAATGTCTTTATTCTGTTCACTAGCATTATTATCAATGCATCGAAACTGTAAGGGGAATTTCTTATGATCTGTTCATTTTAGGAAATTATACTTTGAGGGTCCAATCAAGTCCTCTGTTGGAATTTGCTTTTATGGAGGCAACTAAAAAGGTGAGATGGCTGTTTAACACAATATTCTTGTTTCCGGCAAAAAAAAAAAAAAGAAAAGAAAAAACTCTCAAAGATAGCTGATTCAACTTCCTTTTAGAGCTATGCACCAGTGTATTTTAGAAAATAGCCCAAAGAAAATACGCGGAAAGTTTCTAAAAGAAATAGAAAACACGTTCTCCTTGTTTCTATCGAGTTATAAAAACACTCGTGCAAGTTTGGGAGAACTCGAAAAAGCTGAGGAAACACTCGCCGCGGCTCGTGTTCCCACAGCATTCTCGTTCTCCCAAACTTCCACTCGTGTTTTCATAACTCGATAGAAACACGGTACATGTTTTTTATTTCTTTGACTCAATAGCTGGAATGAAAGTATCAGTAGGCAGTTTTCAGGATGGTAATTTGTCCAGTCGCAACAGTTAGTTGATAGCATTCACTTTCCACAGATTCAAGCTCCAGGGTCAAAAGACTCTGAAGAGACGCTTTATGAAGACTGGAAGAACAAGCTCCCCGATAAAAAAGATTCTAACTTGCCCACGTGAGTAAAATTGTTTGGTACAATTTGTAGGGAATACTTCTACACCAAGGAGAAACACCGTTGCACCATATAAAATTCTGCGAAAGTACACCATTGTTTTTGTTCGAACTTTTTCTGTTATGCATATTAGACAATGTCATTGGGTTTTGACTGTCTCACGGAATAGAGTTCGAAACAATTTTAGTAACCTTCCACTACCCTTTATCAATTTTTCACAAATGTGGTGTCAGAAAAGAAGCCTGGAAATTCCAGATGGCGGATTCAAGACTGTGGGCTGTTGAGACGTCAAATTTCTTTAGATACCACTCAGCTATGGAATAGCAATATTCAAAGATTATTCTCTAGACTCTTAGAGGACCAAACAGGCCCAGTAGGCGAAAGTGTAAGCAAATTTGTAAACTTTAGCAAATTCAGCTCGTCACTTTCGCAGATATAGTGAAGCAGCTAACCACTCCCTTCGTTAATAATACAAGTAGTCTATCAGCCGAGGTGGTTGTATGGCTCACTAAAGGGGAACAAACGAAACTTTTATATTCTTAATCTTTGACTATTAAGCGTCATAAAAATGCATGATAGCAAGGATAGAACGGTAGCTTTCACTTTGTAAATCGAATTTTAAATACCCCCAATACCCTCCTTTTGGTCGCCATCTTGAAATTTTAAATATTTTCGGACGTATATTTGGAATAAATGGTATCTTAGATATTATTTCAGTATTGTCTGTGGTTGTTCAAGCCATGATGACGTCATATATTACGTCACAATGGCCGCCATTTTGTTTTCCAGTTTGTGTATTCAACCTCAATATCAACCATCTAAAACAATAAGGTGTCCACATCACAATACTAGAAAAACACCTTTTTCTACGGTAAGTTAATTAAGCACACTACGCTATGAACCAATATACCATAACTCAACGTATATACATGTAACTAGGTTCACACTTCAGTGCAGAGCTCGTTTGAGTATAGAAACGTAACGTCCCGATCGTATAACGCCCTTTGTCACTACCGTCACTTGTATTTGGATCTAAAACTTCTCAAACTCATAAACAATTAATCAAGCCTAAACACGGTAAATCATGACCGTGACGATGTTTGGATACTGTTTGTTTTAGCGGATATTTCTACGATTTTATTTTTCTGTTTCTCCTCAGTTTGGTTCCGATCGAGAAGTTCTATAAAACACACAAGACTCTGTTTGAGCACCTTTCCCAAAACCTCAAAAATTATCAAAAATACTCTGCTACTAGCGTCATATTTCAACTGTCTTCTCTGTGGTGTCGGCTCCTCTACAGATTGCTTCTTGATAATTTGATCTTGTAACGCAACGTCGTAGAGATGACTTTCATAGCCGAAAAGCCTCTGGCTAGACTTTACCGCCTCTGGCGCAGTGGACGTCATAACGCAGCGCATCCATACTTTGGCACTCCTTCTCGTACAGCTGTCACATGAGTGCTTCCCCCAGTATCTCTTCGGATACTGTTCACTCCTTCCCAATCCTCGTCATAGTTCAGACGTACCTTTCACTGTACTGGAGAATTAGAAGCTGAACTGCTTATCAGGGAGTGTCACAGCCTGTGATCTTGTGTACGCCAATTAGGACTTTCATGAAGTAGTGCTTGTCAATGCAGCTCCTAATAACTAAAGAAATTTCTTCATTCTGGTCTTTTCACCTCTTCCATTCTTCATGTAGCACATTCCAAGGTTTTGGCTTTGAGCAAGCAGTAGGACAAAGACATCAGTGTCAGAGTGGATGACGCACCTGCCTCCCAAGTACCATGGAGACCCATACTCATATCAGCCTCTTCATGATTACACCCTATGTCAGGAACTGGTTCGCATGTAGCTGCGTCTTAGTCTCTAGCACTGATCTTCGGTTGTCACGTACATGATCCGGTCACTGTGTCTGCCTCAGAATGCTTCTTTCTTCCACTGTGACACAAGGGAATTGGAAATGTCAGGCTTGTTTGCGGTGACACTGAGAAGCTTGTTCCCTGACTTCGCAGTATTAGACTACACTTAGTCCGTCGAGCGAGACCGCAGATTGTAAATAAACCGCGAGGAAAAACTGACCGCGTGAAATCCTGGGGGCGTCCCCAGGAGTTCGCGCGGCCATTTTTTTCTCCGGTTTTCTCTTGCGTCACGCACCACGGACTAAGCGAAAGAAGACTACTCGTAGTCTAACACAGTATTGGCAGGAAGTAGCTTCTTGTATTGTTCACCGTCAGAGGTAGACACTCTTTAGAATCTTTCGACATTCTTGATCGATACCTCGCGATACATGTCGAACACTATGTCCAAGTGCCTGTTGCCGGTGCGCATTACCAACCCAAACGCTCTCTTAGCGACCACATGAGACATACCTCCAGAGGGCCAGGATACTCAACTTCTGCAAGACCACCA
The DNA here is from genome assembly GCF_042242905.1 of Orbicella faveolata. NCBI lineage: Eukaryota > Metazoa > Cnidaria > Anthozoa > Scleractinia > Merulinidae > Orbicella > Orbicella faveolata. Next base: position 14,267,276 of record NW_028301552.1, read on the forward strand.
TTCTAGGTATACTAAAAATACTGGTTGCGTTCTCTACGATCTGGGTATTTCTCGGTGACTGTAATGCGTCACTCTAGCTGTTGGGAGAGTGTGGCTTTGCGTAGTTGTTTTCCAAGGGAGTCCACAAGGATCGGCAAGAGACCAACGAAGTGGACGAAACTGTCCGACAAGTGCCATCAGAGCAAATACATTACGATCCATACGAGGAGGAAGTACTACATCCTAGTTGCGAACCTTACGCACAGCTACAGATCCTTAACAGACTTAAGCTTGGCTTTCTTCACTGGTTCTAAGTAATCTGAAGTGGGATTAGACGAGCAACGGTCGTTACAAAGTCATTCACTGCCTTCTTTACCGCAAGTTGCTCGCTTGGCCCGCAATAAGTCATCACTTCTGTTGTCGCTTTGATACACCGGCGTGGACAAGCTCGTAAATTCTGCATCTTGTTTCCATGGTTAGGTGATAACATCCTTGAGCTGATCCACCAGCTTTCCTACAGCTTTGATGTCTCCTTTGATGCCACTGGAGCCAACTCCTTATGGATGTAGGTCTCTGATGACGTAGTAGCCAAATACTCGTGAAAAAGCTTCCTGGGCTAACCTAGGACCCTAACAACCACATACAATGCATTCATGCACCATCGATCAATCATAGTGTAGAGGAAACACTTTCGTTTGTGAGACCGCATATTTGGGAACTGGGGCTGGATGTAGGAAACGGGCAGATGAATTTGAGGGCTGTGCTTCACCAAACTTGCAATTTATACAAATATTTTATCCACTTAGCTTGCCCTCTTTTCATGAAGTAATTTTGAGATCCGTACCCTACAATGTTTTTGCAATGATTATAAGTGCGAAATGATCATATTGTGACCAATAATCAGGCGTTGTGACGTCCCTTATGATTCAAGCACGGGAACAAATGGACATCATGTTTGTAGTTCCGGAACGTTTAAAGTTTGCATTTGAAACACGATTCGTTCATATTAGAGGAATACAAACTACTTTGGAGCCTTCCCCAGAAATCCAAGATGGCGGCAAAAGAAAGGTATGTGGGGCAAAATTTAAAATTCGATTTACAACGTGAAAGCTACTGTTCTATCCTTGCTATCATACATTTTTATGATGCTTGATAGTCAAAGATTAAGATGAGACATTTTTAGGCTGTTCCCCTCAAGAGAGCTACAAACCCAATTTTTCGGCTCTCAGCTTACGGACTAAGGCTGCTGCGATCTATGAAGCTGCTGTTAACAGATAGCCAGTTTTTATCATCGAGCTACAACAACGTGTTAGAGGTTGGCTTCTGTTCAAGCGAGTCGCATTAAAACCACCTACAGTATACTGAAGACATCTTCAGTAGGATGTCTCATTTCGGAGCTTTGTAGTAACTATTTCGTTTTTGTTTACCAACAGTGTGACCAAAGTAGGATCCGGAAGTGACCACACCACTGTCTACTTCAGGCTGGGAATACCTTCAGTCTACTTCGAGTATACTTATAACAAGGTTAGGCTATTCCTCCAAATTTGAACCGTGTAGTTCTCCTATAGTAGAACACCTTTTCGATTCTGCGTGGAAATCCGAGTCCAGGAACGGAATATTAATATTGGTGAATTTCGACTCGTGCAGAATCCCCTCCACATGGTTATAAAGGACGAAAATTCCCTTACTGGAAATGTTGGGCCCCCTTCTAAAAAAATTGGCCCCGAATTTAAAAAAAGATTATAAATATTTATTTCTAACATAAGAAGGTTACCTTAAACAAGCGCAAAACTTGAGTCAAACATCCAAAACTGCCTTAAAAGTATCTCTTGGTGTTTTCCGAGGTTGACTGATTCTTCATTACTAACCTACATTGCTAGCAAATTCCTTGTTCATATTGAGTCAGTGGATATAGCGCCCGCATGATGTTTGGTTTGGGAAGTCATGGGGCTTAATCTCATTGGGGATTCATATGTTTCCTGTCCCACGCTCGAGACTAAACCTAACATGCTCATATGAAATCTAATATTCCTTCCCGTGTGCAGAAAAAGTGGAGCGTCTCCAACTACCCAGTCTACCACAGCGTGCACGACACATTTCACTGGATGAAGACGTTTGTTGATCGCGATTTTGAGTATCATCGCGCAGTGGCTCAGCTATGGCTTCAGATCAGTCTGACTCTGGCTGATCAGCCATTGATTCCCTTCAACTGCACAAAGTATGCTGACAGGTTGACTTATTATGCTAAGGACATCAACAATAAATACGAGAACATACTGACGCAGCAGAATATTACTCTCGGTAGGTCGTTGGTTCTTTAGTATCGTTTCGTTTAGTTCAGTGAGAATTTCTTGTCCATATATCACACCATAACATATCTATGTTCCTATCAAACATCTATCTGTGAGCGGCGACTTCTCAATATTTCATCGACTAATAAATTTTCACCAGATATTTGGCGCATTTCACAACTTATAACAACATTTGAAATGTTGAACAAAAAATGGATAATTTATTGAGTATTTTCAGCCACTGTTGCGCAACACAGCTTTGAGAATTTGTTTCAAAACGACAGTGTGCGATGATATTGAGAAATTTTTGGGAAATCATTAATTAGGTTAGCGAGCAAAATAAACTTTACCAAATTCAGCTTTGTCTTGAAGAGTGAGAAAATCTGGGTAGAAGATTGCTAGCAAGATAAGCAGTGCAATGGAAATTTCGGAAAGGCTGCAAATTGTATAAGGACTATTACAGCAGTGGCTGCAAGATTTCCCTGCATTTAATTTGGCTCTCAGTGATTTTTATTACCATTCTTAAATTACCTTTCCTTCCACCTCTAATACATCTACCCGCTGCCCTTATCTCAGCCATCGCTGTTCCGATTCAATCTACATTTGCTCAGACTCTTGAGCCGGTCTGTCATCCCCATAGCACCGGCTGGCGCAAAAAGCAAATAGGCTCTGGCTCTTGAGGAAGAACAGAAAAGAGTTTCAAACATTCTGGTAAAGCACAAATATGATTAAATTAATGACAACTGATTTTACTCTTACCTGTACCAACAGATCACTTCATGTCCGCCGTGAAAAACTTTAGCAACGCTGCCTCCACATTCAATGGCAGGTTGAATTCTGTGGATCAAAATAAGTAAGTAAAAGAATATTTATGAAACTGAAAACATTTTTTGTGATTTGTTTAAATTAAACTAATTAAAGTCTTTTCTCCAGTCCTCTAGCCCTGCGAATAGCCAATGATCGTCTAATGCAGATAGAAAGAGCTTTCATCAACCCCCAAGGACTGCCGGGAAGGCCTTACATGCGGTGAGTGATGGAAGTTTAAGTATCACTTTCAACTTTTGCTAGATCTTCTGTTTATGTCGGCGAGCATTTTTATAACATCTCATTTCAAAGGAATCTTTCAGTTCATCGCGTGACCAAAACAACGTTGCACTTTGCTTTCATTCCATCAAAACAAGATACGTCACATTATTTATTATCCTAAATTTGTGAAGTAATGGAACATCGAGTCAGCCCGTTTTATCAGTTGCAAGTTGGTTATTTCATGCCAACAAGATCCAGCAAATGTGCCTTTCTTTATAATGTCTTAATTAGTTTACTAGGGCTACACCAAAGGTCTGGATAAGATGTAAGTGATAGCTGTGAATTAGTCACAAAGCTAACTGTCAGCTCACAGTCGAAGCGTTCTTTTTTTTACTGATTGCTCTGATCTGACATCTGCAAAAGCGTTCGAAATCGCCGAAAAGTCAATTAACCATTGAGACTCCAGCACTTCCAAATAGATTCTTTGCAGCTAACCCTATGTGCTATTTCTGAGACAGGCTAATGTTCTTGTTTTTTTCAGTCACGTACTTTTTGCTCCCAGTGCCCACAACGCGTACGCCGGGAGTAGTTTTCCAGGACTGGTTGATGCTCTGTACTCTGTGCAATACCTAAAAGAGGAAGACTGGGAACTGGTCAAGAAGGAGTTGTCCGTTGCAACGTTTTATATCCAGTCTGCTACTAATGTTATGCTCTTTGAATCTCTGTGACTGATACAAGAAGCTCACTGGCTGAATTACATTCGGTATTTTCAGGAGCCATTAGTACATTTAGAATATAATATTTATTGTTTAGAAGACAAGTATGTTGGATTACATGTGAAAGACTGTTGTAGAATTTTTACAATTTCTTTTTCTCAGAAAACCAATTTCATTCAACATTGGTCTCTCTATAAACTTTTGTTTCGTTAGAAAGTTTTTTAAATTGATGATTAGCTATAGCGAAGCTTTCTCGTATTCCGTACTAAAATGACTTAACTTTAACACACTTAACTAGCGTAATTGCTAGTGAGAAAGTTGTTTTTTCATCAATAAGACCTTGGAAAGTTTTGTTAAAAGTTGTGCTTAAAACTTTACTTATTTCGTGCCATACAATACCAAAGGGAACTAAGATGCCCTCAATTTAATATTTTTGTTTTCCTACCTAAGCTATTTAGACTAGCATAGATTGAGCACATTTTCCACGATATATCTTTTTAGTTAGATAAAATATAAAAGGTTAAAAGCAAAACTAAGTAACGTATTCTTCCTTCTGTCAAACCAAGTCATCTCAAAAATAAAGATGCATTACCTTTGACACCTTTTGACTCACTTAATGGACTCACAAGTCACATCTTAAAAACTGCAGCCTAGTGGTTGTCTATTATAGAGCGTTTTCAGTCATGTGGCCAGCACGCATGCAAATGTATTGAAACAAAGGAAAAAGTTTACATAAGAAGAGAGTTCAACTCCCACAGGATTGGTTTGGTACACCAACTTAACATGGCCGCCGTTTCATTGTTTTGGAACACGAACATGGCTGCCGTGATGTCAGGTGAAAACGCTCTGTACCGAAGTAGCCCATCTGATAGCCTCGTCTTGGCTAATACTCAGAAAAGGTGTTGAGTGCAGAGCTTCGATTCGACAAGAGTTAATGAGCCAAAGTTCGTGTAGGCTGTGTTAAGATGGTAGTGAACCCGATTCTAGTGTTAAAGTAATATCCCTGTTCACGTTTGACGTTTCTCATTGGCATCACAGTATAAGCTAGCATCTATGCAAGACAATTTGTAACAATTTTGTTGTTTTTGAGCCCGAAATTGCCTGGCATCCACGTTGAATTATGCAAATGAGAAAAACTAACCGTGAAAAGGGTTGTTGTCAAATGCCATTTACACTCACTGACAGAGAACTATAGGCTATTAACAGACAATCTATAATATGAAATGCCAAATCATGCAAGGGGCGGACAATTTGTACCTTGTACATCAGCACCATTAAATATTAATTCAGGGAGTGGGGGGATTTTATTTTCTGGACCCCTTGGAAAGAAAAAACACCTGTGGAACCCTCCCTTACAGTCAATTGAATAATTTTCACGGCCTCTCAGGTTTGGTTATTATATCGTGGTTATCACATAATGCTATAGGGACGATAACTCATTTTCTTTTGCTAACCGGCTCTCGTTTGCCAGGCAATGACTCGCTAACCTTATCACATTTAACGAGCCCTCCTCAAAACGTGAATGCTGTGGATTATACTTTCTTGTAGCGATATAGGGTATCTCTTCGTCAAATAATGCCTGAAGAAAACAAAAATGCTGACCGAACTAAAGGTTACTCGCTTTTTTGAGCTATAATAAATACAAATTATTTAAAATAAATGATTTAAGCCAGGTATTGACAAAAATGGGTCAAACTTTATGCAACACTAGTTGGCGTAAGTGGTGAAAAAGAGTCTGTTAAGGCGATTAATATGCCATAAGTTTGAAGATGATTTCAAGTCCGTACTGCGCAGTACCAGCACCTCAATGTTTATGAGTCTCACGTGATGGAATGCGAATACTACGAACCGCTTACCCTTTCTTTGAGGCATTTTGAATTATTTTCCAACAGTTTCTTTGATTTTTTTTCAGTTACGAAGTTGTTTCGGCGAGTGACATCAGAAAGAACGAAGCAGAAAGAACGAAGCAGAAAGCTTTATATTCATAATGGCGGCCAACATGAAACTTTGAATGTACTCCATGTAAGTTGTGTGCGAAATTTTACACTTTGTGCTGTCTTACCTGATTCAAAACAAAAACGTAAATATAGAAACTTTAGAGAGTGTGCAGTACGGACTGAAAATCATCTTTTATATGATATGATGTATCATATTTAATTTTAAACCCATTTAGGCGGAATACTACGAAAAATCGTTCACTTGAAATAAAGGACTTGTTTCTATTTGCACATTAAGTACTCTAAACCGCGGAGACCTTGTTCTAAAATAGAGTAAACAAATATTAAAGGCTCTAAGACGATATAACATTGGTGACTAGAGAAATAATAGATTCACAACAACATTGTACTTTTCCCTTTAACTCATGAGGTTTCAGACCCTTCTACTAAAGCTGCCTTTCTTTGATATCAGTCAAATGTAAAAAAAAAGTATGCACTGAATGCTAATGATCCAAACCCGGTATACATGTTCTATTCTTCATTTAGCGTATCATGTTTAAGGAATCTGGAACCAAACTTGTATTTTTTTAAAATTTAAATTAAAGAAATGCATTCTAAAAATAATGCTTTTGCTCTGTTATGAGGAATTTTCAGTTCCGTAAGTTTAGTGACGCAAGAAAGAGAGACGACAGATGTCGACTAAATTATCAATTATTAAAGATAGCAAAATTTAGTGCCGAGAAAATTTTCGTTGTGAAGTCACGAAACAGTAATTTCCTTTATTTACTGTCCGCGAAGTTCACATTACATGATTACACTAAATTCCTTCTGTTCAATAAGAAACGTTTTTCTCACTGCATTGGTTACCGGCTAAAAGACGAGGCTGTGAGGTTACGAAGACTTGCGATGATAGGGAACAAGTTTTGCACTGTTTTATAACCAAATAAAAAATACATATTTTTAATCTTCCGCCCCACTATCGCAAATCTCCATAACAAGCCAGCCCCACACGTCAAACAATTTATCAGCGTGCCTCCTTTGTAATCTCCACATATAAAACTAATTAAATGATGGAAAGGCTGAGAAAATAACTGTCTCAAAAATTCTTCAGGAAAGTATATCATCGAGGGCAACCTTAGGAAACGTTTTATCGCGAAATTTGTTTCATCATATTTCAATTTATTTAAACAAGATATTTAAGAGGTCTTGAAAAAGCTTGCATTATATGTAACATCTGCATTATGTATAACCATTGTCGGGAAGCTGACCTTGACGAAAAAGATGGAAAAGTTGTGAGACACTCTGAACAATTGTGTGTGCATTGATACCGTGGATTATAAACATTCTGGCCAATGTAGTCTGTTTTTGTTTTTCTCTTTGTGCCAAGAGCATTTTGGAGAGAATGAAGGTTAATTGTTAATACCTTTTAAAGGCTTCCTGTCTGTCTAGCTAGCTTTCAAGTAAAATAAAAGTGAAAATGGTTTTTATATGTCATTAGAAACTCAAAATATTTGCTTTTCGTGCTAATCTTGACCTTCTAGTTTGAGACTTGAGGAAGTACGCATGTAGTGGATGAGCCAGCCTCCTCATAAATTCTTTATGAGACTGATATTATTCATGGCCCTTTTATATAAAAAATGTGGGGTTTTTAAACATGAGGTAGTGCCTTTCATACGCATGCAGTGAACCATGGTAACCCATGAATTGTAATGGAACATGGTAGTAAATCTTTTAACAAGCGACGCACGTAAGCAAAGGTTGTTTTTGCCCTGTTCCAGGGTCTTTCGGTTACAACAAGAAACATTGAAACAAAAACAGTCGGATTCTCATGCAGCTTCTTCCTTTGACCCATAGACTTTAATACGTTTTGTTGCTCTTGGAGACAACGTTGACGAGACGATGCAAAACATATTTGAACTTTAAATTAAATTCACAACGCCTTTGTTCTCTCGATCAACGAATGACTTTGTAATAATTTTTGTACATTTGGTGATTGAAGCGCTCATTAGTAAACAGTGAAATAGACGAAATACGTAATTGCGGTACACAATTACGAAGCCCGGCCCACAAAGATATCATATTTTAAGAATATGACAGTTCTGCGCGATATGAAGGAGCTATATAATCAAACAGCTTGAGATCCGCCAGTAGAATTCAACAGCTTCACGGCAGCTGAAGCATCGAGTGTCAACCAGCGTGTTTACAGATGCCAGATCTCTGTGTTGACACTGGACTCACTTTAAACAAAAATTTCCATATCAAGGAGAACAGAACATAATGAGAGATATGTAGTTGGTTCGGCTGAGCCGGTGGTTTTACCACCACGCCATTAATGGGAATGTCAGTGCAAAAGAAGTTCCTGTTAGGTTTTGTTTCTTTTATTTTGTTTGTTTTCATCATTGGGTTCATCAGCGGTTTTTTTGGGTGCCCGCGTGTTGAAGACAAAAGCTGTTGTGGCGCGAAAAACGCAGACGATGATGACACATCCGGGAGATTGTTAGAGCAACAAGCTTTAGAGCTCGTTTTGGGACAAAAGATCCGCCATTATTTAAGGTGAGTATCCTTTTGTATACACACGGTAAGTAGAAACATGGCATTGAGTGTCGCTTTATTCGCGTCATGTTTTAGCTAGTTTTAGCACCACGAACAACAGCGATCTTTACCTTACCAATAATCTGTCAGTAGCGATTTAATAAAAGTGAAGCTCTAATATTAAACGTTCAAGTTTCTATGTTGAAGATGTTAACATCCCATATCCCTCAGATTAGCAAGATTATATAGTTTACTTTCTCGTCCCTGTTAAAATTGCCTGAAGCGAGTTCATTTTAATTATCATTTTCCTTCGATGACAAGCTGGATGTTAAGAATGACTTTCAGATGCGATGCTAATGAGCATTTTTAAACTATAGCCTCTCGGCTTGGCGATTTTCGCACCCAAAAGGAAGAACAAAACTTGACTATCGTGCTGGTTCAGATATCTTTATCAATGAATAATTTTTCATTTGTTTACATCGGGATTAAGCACACTGGCGACACCACGGAACATTTTCAAGACACACTATTGAATTGCAGATGTCATATTTCTTGACACAGTTAAAGATATTCGGTTTGAACAGTTATTGCTTAGTGGCCTAAAGAAAATAAAAGGAAAAGTTAGAAGAAGTATTAATTTTAAGGAAAATCGGCAATTGAGCTTAAGTCTTTGCGGTAAATTTGAATGACTTTTATCGTATAAGATCAAACTAAATGCAAACATTGGTGTTGCTAATTTCGTTTTTCATTTGCGGTGGTCGGGCAAATTATTGACAGACATTTTAACAATTATTTCTTACTTTCGTTTCTGTGTCACCGCTGACTTCAATATGTGCCCAGTTAATAGCATTTTTGAGGATAATATTATAACAGAAATGCTGAAATTTCAGCAACTAATTCTGAAGCGAGTAAGCGCTTAAATTGTGTAAAAATCCCATCTTCAACGAATATGTTTTCGTTTTTCGGAAAGAATCAGGTTGATAAACAATGCACTCGAACACATATTTTTTGTGTATCTGTATTTTTAAGCAAGTTAAAGGTGTTATGCCCGTATAACAGATCATCAAAAGTCTAAGAGGTATCCGATGATAGTTTTTAACACAGTGACGACGTTGGTTCATAACAGATTGGACCTCTTCAGGGATTTTTTCCTCTTGTTGTTGGCGTCCGTCTGTCTCGGGGGACAATAGAACTCTACGCCATGATTCAGTTTATGGTTGAGTTGTGGCGCCTGCTGTGGCCGTACAGGCCAAGTCTGGATCGGCAGGCTCTCTTGCAGCCGAAAATGAAGGACATTAATTATAATAGAAACTCAATGAGGAGAGCTATGTTTTGTCGGTCATTAAGAACGCAGACACTAAGGCCTGATGTACGACAACCAGGAAAGCCGAGGCTATAATTAGAATATGAAAAAGTTACAGCAAGATCAGGCACCTCCATCTATGCGGGCAACGCAATCATGGAGACATCCAATTTCAATTTACTTCACAAAACGTATTGAGACAAAAATAAAATTTTCCGGTGCCATAATTTAGAAACTGACATTTTTTGTGACAAGGAAGTTTGGTAGAGGAATTACTAAGAAAGGTAATTTTACAGGAATAGGACATGATACCTTTATAAAAATTTCCAATTCAATGAGCATGCTGCAAAAACTGCGAGGAAGCGACGCTTAACAACAGGATACTTTCAACTACAGCGACCAGTTATCTTTGGGTATCTAAGTCGACTACAGTAGTTCAAATTGACAAAAGACAATTTCTGGTCTCATCAATTACTTTTAAAAGAAGTTAAAACCTTGTCAGGTTGAAAAAATTAAAAGACATATGCTTTCGCCCATCAGTCTATTGCCTTTAACGAATGTTGTCTTTTACAATGGAATTCTACAGCTCCATCGCAAAATTTGGACCATCCAGAGCAACAAGATCACTCAAGAAAACAAAGTCCTCAATCCAAAAAGAGAGCCAGGCGTACAGGAAGTAGCGAATTTTTTATCTTGCGCTGGCTCGCATGTAAACATGTTTAAAACATGCTTTTGTGAGTCCAAACTGACAAATTTCGTTAAAGATAAATGTTACTTTGTCTTAAACTAACTCGAAGGAGCCATCTTCAGGCTGACGAAATTCTGCTTACTGCGCGTGGCTTCCTTTAATTTCTCTCTAAATGGCTTCAGCTAAGCTTCGTGAAATACGTATATAATTCTACATATTCGTGTCAATAATTCCTATATGTACATATGCTGATTACAACATACTAGCTTTCGGGTGGTTTACCGTGAAATGTCCTAGGAGTCATTTGAATATTGTTGGTATACACATGAGCCTTTCGAGAAAATACAATTGACAAGTGGGACATTCCAGGGTATATACCACGAGAGAACGTTGTATAACTATTTCATACCATGCCATAGAAAATGCAGTGGCTAAGACAAGCAATGCGACACACGCGCGGCGCATGATGGGAAGGCTGGGTGTAACACCGTCGAATATGCAACAGCTTTCCTGTATTCTGATTGGCTGTATTTTCGATGGCATGGTATGAAATATTATACTGTGTGTTTAAAGAGTTCAGTATTTGAGCTAATGTGTGACTCTTGTTAGGTATTTTGCAAATCAAACAAGTGAGGCAAACGACACTTGTTCGCAAGCGCTGTACATCAAGAAGGAGTGGAATTCTCTCGGGCTTGAAACTGTACAGTTAAAGCGTTATGAAGTTCTACTCCCCCATCCCAAGAGGCCTAGCGTACTGACATTGACTGATAACAAAGGAGCAGCGGTTTATTCATCAATTTTAAAGTCCATAACAGGAACAGATGATGCCTTAAAGACCACCGTTCCTTTTAGCGCCCAGTCTGCGTCTGGCGTGGCAACGGGTAAACTGATATATATCAATTATGGAAGGGACAGTGATTTCAAGTACTTAGATGCTAGTAACGTATCATGTAGAGGAAAGATTGTAATAGCAAGATACGGAAGAATCTTTGAAGAAAATAAGGTACAGGCTGAATTTTCCTGTTTTATTTGTCAACCCTACTCTGTTCAGTTTTAACAGAAATACCAGGGAGGGTTCAAACTTCACTTTTCAAATATCATTCCTAAAAAAAAATGTTCAAAATTGAATTATTTTATCAGTTTTAATTTTAAGCAACCCTATTTACACCTGCGGCAACATAAAGGAGATTTAGGCAACTGTCATCATCTACAATCTGCAGATTCTGCAAAATTTCGTCGTATATAATAACATAGTATTTTAACAGATCAGAAATCTCAATCTCGGATCGTCCAAAAGAGATCTGGGAACTAGATTAACAGGTCAGGCCTTCATGTCAAAGTAACGAGAAAGTCCAGGTTTTTTGGTTTTTTTTTTGTACAAAAGCAAAACATTTCAGTTTATCATTTTCTCCTTATCAAACAGGTTGTGAATGCTCAAAAATGGAATGCTAAAGGACTCTTGCTGTACGTCGATCCCGCTGACTATGCTAGTCAAGACACAATTAGGAACTTATCGGAAATCATTGAATGGTACCCCAGTAATGAAGTACACAGTGGAGGCTTATGGGTAAACAGAGGAGACCCGTTAACGCCTGGCTACCCAGCCACAAGTGAGTCAATGTCCGTGTGGACAGCCGGTACTAGCAAACATTAAAGGAAGACTTATATCAAGTAACGTTTAAGCCATTTAGCTTCCTCTATTCACAAGTTCTCCTTGTTAGGTATCATATCAAACTATTTCCTTTAGTATTTTGTGTTTTCGATAAAAACTGAAACAATTTGTTGGATCTTGATTATATTTGCAGAAAAAGTTTAAACACTCCCGGTTTCGGTCATTCCGGGTCTAGAAATAGCCAATCCTGTGACACGGCTTTGGCTTACCCGAATTGCCCAAGCGGTTTTACACACAATTTCGTCGTGAAATAAAACAACAATAACAACAACAACAACAACAACAACAACTTCCACGTAACGCACATCGTAATATTATCCAACAGGGCACTATTCTCCCCCCCCCCCCCCCCCCTCTGTCTCTCTGGACAATCCTAGGTGTCAGGAGTAAAAGATGTGTCACAAATCTTCTGCAGTATGTTTAAGATAGTAGTTTGAGCCAAATGATTACCTTCAGAATAAGGCCTATATGGAAGATTTACTCGCTTAAACTCCATCCTAAATTCTTAGATATTGTCGATAGAAAGTTTGCAAAACTCTTTATATACAACTTTTTTGATGATATTGAATTGTTCGTTATACATTTATAAGCTGGAATATATAGAGAGTCCTTAGATGATATTCCACTACCCAAGATTCCTGTTCAGCCGATATCACGCAGAGACGCTGAGACATTACTAAGGTAAGGTATTGTTTTGCTCAAAATTAGAAACTTTAACGCTATAGCTTCTAACTGTGTGTAGGGTTTGCAAGCAATTGCCTTGCATTAAATTAGAAACTTTAACACTATATCCTCTAACTTTGTGTAGGGTTTGCAAGCAATTGCCTTGCATTAAATTAGAAACTTTAACACCATAGCTTCTAACTGTGTGTACGGTTTGCAAGCAATTGCCTTGCATTGCTCAGAATGATGCTTTCAATCAGACGGGTCTCGTTTTGTCCTCGTGTAAATACTCACTTACAGTGGAACATATGGTCTGAAAATTAAGAAGATCCATCGGTCCTAGTTATCATAGACTGTAACGCAAGCCACAAAGGAGAGGGCGGAGGAGGATGCAAAGCATTAGGAAACAAAACAAATATCTACACGAGGTCACATCAAAAATAATTTCGAAGAACTTACTACATTGTTACACTGGTTTAATTTTTCATGGTGAAAAATGAGTTACTTATTTTAATAACCTATTCTGTTATTATAATCTCTTAAAAATAGAATGTTGAACCATACCCATGCGCCCCAAGACTGGCAGGGTAATCTGGGTTTTTCATATGGAATACAGATGGACCCAAGTGACCAAAGGTATGTTGACGTAAACTGACAAGTGAAAATATTGTTCTTTTTCTATATAATAAATCCTTTCATGACCAAGCTTCTTCGGTCGAGGCCTCGTTCTTTTTGTTGCGAGTTTATGTTCCTGGACTCCGTCTCGTTCATCAAACACGAAAAAAAAAAAAACACACAGCGTGCATGGCCAATATCCAGCCATATTGACCTCACGCCTGGTCAATAACTCATATGTATAATTTTGATTCTACCACAGAAACATTACCATAAATGTGAGTCTTTCCTTTGTTAAACGAGCTGTTTGTGATGTTGTGGGAACTATCAAAGGAAAAATAGAGCCAGGTGAGAAAAGAAAGTCTTTTCATTACTTTAGTTAACGACAGAGATTTAGGGGAGACGTAACAGAATTTCAATTTTTTTTTTTTAATGCAAATTTATTTACAGGACGAACACTTACACTACTTACAGTACTTATATTATACTTTCATTTACACTTACACTATACTTACTACTTGCACTATTTATACATGTATTATTCTCAATACATATACAATCACGCTCATTAAATTACAGTTGGCTAATTACAATGCTCTTTTTTATTATAGATAAGTTGCATAAACATGTAAGTTACATACATGGTACATTTTATTTCGCTACAACTATACTTCTTTCTTACTTTTCAACTACTACCGTGAGAATTTCAATTTTAGTGAAAGAAACATTAATTCTTTGGACTTACCTTGGAGTTTTTTCTGCAGCTTGCTTTTCTCTTACTTTGAGTCAACGAAATATTTCGTTTTCAAACAAGTCTGTGAAAAAAGTCACCAAATGTACTAATTTACTTCATACATAAGAAGATAGGTGACGAAGTAAAACAACAAAACATCTTCCATCTTTAGTAACGACCATCTTCTTAGACCTAACAAAATGCGTGGTTAACATTAAGAAGATATTGGAATCATTGAAAACTTAACGGAATATTGAACAAATATCTTAACAGATCGGTACGTTTTACTTGGAAGCCGCCGTCCGTCTGGTGGAACTGCAGTTGTCATGGAAATCGCCAGAATTTTACTGTCCATGCGGAAGAAAGGTGCTGTTGTGCATCGCCTGTTAAATAGCATTAGAAAAAAATATTTTTATTGTAAAAACACCTTTACAATGTAATCACAATACCCGTCGCTCAGAGTTTTTCAGGTTTTGTGAGTGCGTCTAATGAATCTGATGATGGGTTTTGCCATTTTCTAGGTTATTTGTTCTCGCATAGCCGTATGTCGTTTTTTCCGATCTATTTCGGCAGCAGTTAATGTTAGCAGGATAATCTCATGTCAGAACTTATTGACTTTATTGGAAGACCTGATCATGATATATAACGCCGTGTACTGGATTACTTTCAAATCGAAGGAAATCTTTTCATAGGAAAAAAAGTAATTAAACGCTCATCAAAACAAAACAAAAAAACAAGCAAACAACAACAACAAAACAAAGTAAGGTATGAAAACGGCTATGAGGTAGAAATAAAGCAAACAATGCTTGTGAGAGAAAGAAATACGTGTGCAGTTTCAACGACAGACGAAATGTGGGCTGATTTTTCAAGATCGCCTTCTGTGGTCGGAAACAAAGGAAATTAAAGATTATCGTTGTTGTTTAAAGGTTATTCTTGTTGTGATTGCCTTCTTAAAACGTTTAAGCAAGTGTCCCCAACATAATGGAGCTAAAAAAGTAAGATAAGTAATGGTTTATTTTCTTTTATTTTCTTTCTAGGATGGTTTCCACGGAGAAGTATAAAACTCTGTAGCTGGGGAGCAGGTGAATACGGAAACATAGGGACTGTAGAGTGGATTGAGGTGCATGTTAATTTTCATTCATAGCTTCAGCCATACTTGCACTTTTTTATTTAAGCATGAAATATCGGCATGTATAGAATTGTGACTCCACTATTGTGTCCATCTTCAGTTCCCTGAAAAACACAACTCAGCATGATCGCTCTAAGAGCATGAGCACGATCAAAATTACAAGCACAGGAAGATGTGACGAGTTCGTTTTTTGCTCTTGAGCCGATGGTTATGCCGCAGTGATTGGTAGTACTAGGAAATCGTATAAACGCGAGTGTTTTTCGTGATTTATGGGCACGAGTGATGTTTTGAAAGTTCTCTTGAGGATTTGTTGTGAAAATGAGCGTGTTCGTTCTTCCTATGCTTACGCTCACGTTTACGTTGTCGCTATTTTAAACCAGCCTTTCTGAAGAAATGGTGCATTTTAGTCGCCTTGCTTGCAAAGGCAAAGTAAATATTTGTAAAAAAACGCATGTTGCTATACCGTGCTACCGACTCAATATTTCAGAAAATACCAAGAGAAGTGTAATCAATTCACATTTAATGTATATTTTAGACTTTTATTTTTTTAGAGGATCCTCCTGAAAACCACCTCTAGGTGATTGGAGGCCACCTCTTAAAATACTAGTTTATTATTATTTTTTTATTATTAGAAGATACAATGTATTCAGTTGAAGGCTTTTTGTTTGGAATTTTGCACCATAAAAATGGTTGACTATTGATACACTGACTCTCTTGGAGTTTCATTATTTCTACATTTCTTTTCTACTCAATATACCATTAGCTTTTCTCTGAGCTGGCTGTTGCTCTTTCTGAATGGAAGAATATTACTACATTCCCACCAATTGTGGTCTTATCTTCTCAAAAGTCTGAGGAAAACTGCTTCGGTGTCCCCCATCCCTCTCCTCTCCGCGTTCAAACTGAAAGAAATAAGGTTGTTGCATAAATTTGACTCCAGATTGTTTTGTGTGAATTTAAGGAGTACGAGAGGATCCTTGAAACCCGTGCTGTGGCCTACATCAACGCGGACAGTGCTGTTCAAGGTACGAATACATGTATCTATCCATAGGCTGCGCGAATCCTCTGGAAAAGCTACCTAAAAAAAACCCTTTTAAGCAAACGGATGGGAAAAAAAGACAACAACTGAGAAGCGAAATCGGATGGGATAGCTCTCGCGTTGCACAAGAGGAAACGAAAGTGAATGCTCGTAGTCTAGAATATGCATGCAATCTTAGACATCTCTCTATGAGGTTTAGAAACTCATTTACATTATTTGAGGTAAGCGATGTACATTAAATGCTTTCAAACAGAAACAAATAATGTAATGTTTCGTTAAACAGGACAATTTGTCGTGACGTCTAACCCTCTACTGGAAAAAACAGTTCTTAAAGCCATGAAAAAGGTGAGTCACCTGAGTATCTGACTGAGGTCAATGAGAATTTAACACTACATATGTCAGGGCCTCAGTCTCAATTAAAGGCTTTGCCTTGCAGAAGCGTTACGACCAACTTTTCAAATCAGGACGTTAGAATACAAACCTTCCAAAAGTACTTACTCACCCCTGTGATTATTCACATGCGCAAGACAGCACGCATATTGCATTCTTTATTTACTCACTTAATTTGCCAAACTCTCTTACTGTGATTTGTTTTACGAGTAGGCCCACAAGCGCAATACTGTGCAATCTGGGTTAAAGACAACGGTTAAATGAAAATCAGCCATAACCAAATAGACTGCTATCATTCTCTTTCTTTTCTTACGACTTCCAGAACAAAAGCCGTCGCCTATAAGCAGAAAAACGACAAACGGCATACAGCATACTGACGGAATGAACATGCACCGAATACCCTTCAAAATTTAAAGCATGAAATAAGCTGCTTTTGGAAGGTTTGATATTTCTTTTTTACCACGGCTAAATGAAAAATAAAAGATATTCCTGTAAAAAATCAAGACTATTTCATTTTACGCAGACTTTTAAAATAGCCTTTATAAAACAAAACAAAAAAAATTATACAGCAGTGGCTTCACATCTGTTCCGTGATACCCTAGGTCCGCAACCTCCCCACCTTTCTATTGTTTGGCAGGTGGCCTCACCACGGAACAAATCAAGGACGTTGCACGATGATTGGAAAGACGCAAATCCTGATAAAAC
Source organism: Orbicella faveolata (assembly GCF_042242905.1). Classification (NCBI taxonomy): domain Eukaryota; kingdom Metazoa; phylum Cnidaria; class Anthozoa; order Scleractinia; family Merulinidae; genus Orbicella; species Orbicella faveolata. Next base: position 14,284,691 of record NW_028301552.1, read on the forward strand.
AGGAAAACAGCACGGGTATGCTTGATAACAGTTATGCTTGACTATGTAAGACGATGAGTGCTGACACGCCAGCTTTAATTTGTCATTGTGCAATTTTTTTTTTTTTTTTTCAGAATAGGTTAGTTTCTGATATTATTATACGTAGATAGGATTCTCTAACAGAAATTTCTAACAGAAATTTCCAACTTACAATCTCTATTCATCCATTCTTCCAGAAGGTGTCACCGAGCATTTCATACGTAAGCGTTTTGTGGCATAAATAACTAATCATGATTTGTCAGTACCCAACCTTATGGCTGTTTATTTCACAAGCATTTTCACCTACTAAAATGAATATTTGATCACCAGGAGAGGACGCTCTCTTGATTTCCCTTATTGAATAGGTATCACTAAAGCACTTTTGAAGTGTCATTTGAGATTTCAGACTGAGGGTACCTTCCTGCCTTTCAGCCTCTTATCCATAAATAGAGGGAGTGGCTGCTCACCTTTTGCATACAGAATTGGTGTTCCTTGTGCAGATCTTTCATATCAACTTAATAACGTAAGTTGTACATAAACAACGAGACGAAGAATAGAGCGTATGTTCAATTGAGTGTCGAATTCGGAAAGTAATTGGTTTTGCATTACTACGCTACGCGATTGGCTTAAAAAAAAAAAAAAAAACTCGCGCCAATTTTTTTTTATCGATTCAGAAGTAAAACCAAAACCAATGGTTACTCGTTCACCCACATTTAACTGCGGTTCGCGTCTGTTACATTGCTTCGAGTTTAGATTGGCCCCTTTGTGACTAGCTAGAGTGATAACGTTGGGTTTGGTTTTACGCCACCCAACTGAAAACAGTTCTAGCTCTAGGTTAAAATTGCAAAACTGGTGTGCTCGCAAGGATATATCACGTCAGCAATACTAGCTTTTTAACCTCAATGAGCGCCAGAAGTGCTGAGACGCGTCAATGCTTGTCAAAGGCTATTGTCGAGTGTCTTGGGGACAGATTTGTTTCCCATTCCCCCGAACAATGTTGTGGATAAAGGGTATTAGAAAACCACCTCTACTAAATTCATGAAAGCGGTTAAGATTTTAGGTGTCATTTTCCAAAAAAAAGTGTCTCGACTGCTTTATCGATAATAGTCTCTTTTGAAAAACTTGCAAGTTTTAGGTTCTATTGGCGTCCTTCGATGAAAGAGAGCCTCGGGTAGGGAATACATTTCTCGGGTTTTATTACCAGTTATAGTTACATTGTTCGTCCCAAAATCCCATACAGGCACTTTCAAGATTATTTGTCAATTTGGTTTAAAATTGTCTCGATAATGCTCAAAACAACAGTTAATACAGCAACTTGTTATATGGCTAGCTCCGTGAGCGGGCAAGATGAGACGAATCCTGCGCTGTGATTGGCTACCCGAGCGGGCAAGATGGGGCAATCTTGCCCCCTCGGGATTACCCGCTGTGCCCCGCAAGAAATTTGTGTCCTTTTTTGTATACCAAATCCTTTATTGACCAAGCTTGTTCAGTCAAGATGGCTGGATATTGATTTCGTTCTTTTTTCTTGCGTGTCTCTGCTGTGTACACTTGGTCAATAACCCATATGTCCTAGTTCAGTTTTGGAATAATCGAGTTAAAATAATACCTCTGACTCCAAACTGGAAAGTACGGAATCCTATTACAACCAACTAACTAACGGGAAAAGTGTAAGAGCCCAATAAGACTGGTGTATTGTGGCCGAGCTATTTAGCAAAAGTAGATAATAATAATAATAATAATAATAATAATAATAATAATAATAATAATACTGAAACTGTGGTTTTACGCAGACTTCTTTTGTTCAACAGGACTCTTTGAATTACCCACTACAACACCCGCTCTACGATATCCCTGACACCTTTGAATACTATAGGACGCTTGCACAAGTTTGGCTACAAATGACCTTTGATATCGCAGGCTCAGTTTTAGTGCCGTTTGACGTGACTCGCTATGCGGACGCCCTGTGCACGTTTGGCACTGATTTATTGACAAGCTACAGTGGTATTTTAAAGGAAAACAATATTTCACTAGGTATGTCATTTGGAACAATTTCGTTTAAAATGACGTAAAATCGATAGTTTTCTTTGTTTTGCTTGCTTTTTTGATTTCAATTATTTCTTTGTCAACAGACATTTTGTTAAACGTCTCTCAAAATTTCCTGACCACTGCAAAAATGTTTAAGAAGTGTTTACGCAAACAGGAAAAGAAAGAGTGAGTAGAAAGTATATCACATCTTAATTACGTTACTGTTAGAAAAACACAAAGGGACCAGACTGACAACAATCTCCTTAAAGCTGGGACACACTGTTGGACAAATCGCTGCGGCACGTCGCCGCCACAGGTTGCTGCAACAAATCGCCTCGTCTGACATGTGAAAATCATTGTAGCTGCGACAGAATTTTGTCGCTGCGATCGGTCGCACGAATTCAGACTGGTTTGAATTCGTGCGACATATCGTAGCAACAAAAGCGCAGGCAGCCTTGTCGCAACATGTGTACGCTTCTGCGACAAGTCGCTGCGACAAAATTTAAATCAACCAATGAGGGAGCATCAATTATTTAAATTTGGAAACTAGTTCATTTTTCCCCTCTTCCAAATTCGCTTGCGTACATCGAACAAGTGTCTTGTCATAGCAGCAGTGCAGACGAGGCGACTTGTCGCCGCGATGTGTCGCAGCGCAAGTTGGAAACAGTGCTTTATTCATGTGTTTATTTGAGAAAATATTTCATGGCCCTACGAATTTCACGTGGGATCGGATGCCTAAATTGGAGTATTACCATAACCGGTTATAGCAACATTAGAAAGTGTTTTTTTCTTTTTTGTTTTCGTCTGATGATGTGCATGGTACATTAAGTTACTTAGCTAGTAAAATGTCTGCAACCAGAGAGGGATTGGGGTAGCGGTTGAGAAAGGGTGCGTGGGGCAAGTTGGGTGACGTCACTTTCCCCAGGGGCTAGCAACACTGGAAACGATGACATAGTTATTTAAAAACACGTCAAGCTCTGTTGTTCAAGTAGCCGCTCCTAGAAAACTGATGTTGAGTATACGGCCGATCATATGCGCTCTATATCAAAATCAATATGGCTTAAACGAAATTTTGATTTTTTTTCCTTAGTGTATTACAAGTGAGAATGATAAATGATCGCTTACTACAAATAGATAGGGCTTTTATTAACAAGGAGGGGGTACCTGGCATGCCTTTCTTAAGGTAAGTGTGCGAAACTTTCTTTTGTCGAAGCGCTTTTCCGTAAATGGATAGCAAATGTTTCTGCCTTTATCAGCTAAAAAATATCAAGTGTTCAAGTGTTCTGTGAAACCGTTATCAATTTAGCTGGTTTTGATACATACCTCTTGTATAAATAAAATTGAGCTTTTTAGAATAAAGCTTTTGGAGAGTTTTTTGTGATAAGATCTTGTATGCTTACATTGTAAAACGCACACACCGTTAGCACAATAAAGTTCCCTCACACGAGGGCACAAGTGACCGGCTCAGATTAAAGTAAAAATAAGCGTACCACTTTCTTGTTTTAAAGCTATTCTGTTCCCAGACGCCACCGTGTAGCTTCCTTTCTGTTCATTGCTGATCAGTAGCAGAGGGGAATCTGAAAACAACGCAAGTGTGACTCGAAATAAATTTACTACAAACATTAGCTAGGTTTAAAAAGCGACAACGTAAGGGATAATTTTTTTCTTGTAGGATCTGAGTGAAGGAGCGTAATATAATCTCTTTATAAATAATTCTGTCTGAATACCCAGCTAAATATATTTGCGATAAAATCATATGGTAACTGTTATCTGTCCTCTTGATTTCATTTTGAACATGATTCTATGCTAACGTGTAACAGCAAAGATCGATAACGTTGTTGGCCAGTAGTCTGAGACAAAATGTGAAATTTTTCCTAATGATGATCTTCCTCAATAGCCTATTTTCGAGTTGCCCTAAGCCTCTTTTTCAAAGCGAGGTCTGGTGCACAACCATTCATATGAAAAATGTGACTATTTGGCATGTGAATGAAACCTCAGGCTATAGGTAATTTGGAAATGGCCTATTGTGCACGTCTTCTTTCCAATATAAAACTTGTTCTTTGACTAGACTATTTCTTTTATCATCTAGCAAAAAAGTCTGCTAATTATATTGTATAGTGTTCTTTCTTGCTTCTTATCATCAGACACGTGGTTCTTGCACCAAGTTATTTTGAAGCTAAACCAGACAGCAAGTTTCCAGGTATCACAGACACTATTCACATCGCGACAGACAGTGGCAAGAAAAAAGACTGGATGAGAGTTAAGAAGCAGATTTCTGTGGTGATACACGCTGTACGCTCGGCTATTTCGGTTTTAAGGCCTCAGGAGGTTTAAACTTCAGTGAGGATACTTTCAACAAATTTTTAAACAAAGCCAAGAACTATTTTATAACCTACGGGCCCTTTTTGTATGGGGAAATTATTCCTTGCGAGACAATGTTGTGGAAACGAACAACAACTGTTAGGTGCTAAGGCCCTGTCCACATTACGCCAGGAAAATTTGAAAAGGCAGCTTTATTTCTACGGTTATGGCTACCGTCCAAAAGTATCCGTCACCAAAATGGTGCTTTTCGAGAATGTTCTTCAAAGCGAAGAAACTTGAAAACGCCTCCTTTGCCTTTTAGTGAGTTCAAATGGTGTACGGAAAGCAATTTGGAAACGGAGATTTTCGAAAACGATGACGTCACGATAATCATGTGATTTCTTTGCCCGAGCTTTCCTCAAACACAAATCCCATGACCAGCGATTGTTGCGTTTTTAAATTTCTCCGGCGTGGTGTGAACGGAAAACATTTAATGTGTTTTCAGAGTGTAAACGCCGGGGCATAAGGGACCAAGCTGTGCATCAGCGTTCAGAACTCTGTCTGGTTGATGTGTCTGTGTTGTAGACTAGCATGATCGCGTTTTCTGCCAAGAAACAGTGCACATTGATCTAGTGTCGTGGCATCAACAAACCTTACCCTATGGAATTGAAAGTAAATCGCATCGGGAAGGCAATGCGCTAAGAGGGAGAAACAAATAGAGGTTAGATTTTTTTTTTTGAAAAACGAAGCGTAAAAAGCTGTATGAGCTTTGCGACAGAATCAATCGGAAGCTGGAAAAATGAATGTACACCGCCTCCGTTACTTATACACTGGATTACAGCAACATTTGTACTACACAATGTAAAGCAGTCATTTATAATAAGTGTTAACCTGTATTTAAATATGCTGTTATCAAATAAACAAATTTAAATTAACCAGAAAAGCAGTTTTTCTTTTCATTTCTAAACCCTTACTAAATCATTACTAAATCCTTTTTGCGTAATAGCAATGAGAACAACAACAGCGACAACAAAAAAACTTTTATTTAACCCCCGATTTAGGAATAATTTATTACAATGTTATAGATTAAAAACAAAAATAACTTCAGAAAGAAAATATATTTTACATTTTTAGGTCAGAGACACAAAACAAACAAAAATAGACACACACACATAAAAAAAATGGAAATAAACAAAGTTAAGCTAACTACCAGCAGACTAAAGTTCTTACATTGCAAGACAGAATTTTTATCCGGAAAAAGCGATGGTCAGATGTCTAAGATAATTGCGATTTCACATCTTCATTGATGGAATTCTATACTGTGGGCCCTTGAAATCGTGTACTGAATATTTCGCAATTTGTTCTTTCTTTTGGAGGATTAGAAGACTGTTTTGCAGCAAACCTTGTATTATAGTTATGGGTCCGTGTTATGCTACGGCGAAGAAATTAAAGTATCAGACCAAAAAATCTGGAGAGAGAACTCAATGTATGTTCATTAGGAGTAAAGTACTATTATAAAAACCACAACGAGAAAATGTTGATAATTAGTTTTAAGTAATAAGCACATACGTGGAAAGAAAAGAACAAATTTCCCTCTTCGGGTGTCACACGTAAAGAGATTAATTGCCACTGCTATTACCTATGGTCTTGTATCAGAATTCAGTATATCAGCCTCATGACATGATATCAGTATTCTTGTTCATTGTAGCTCTACTAACAGGACGTGCAAATTTCCCCTCCCCAACCCTCTCTGTTCTTCATTATATTATAGCATCGGTTGGGTGGCTGAGAGGTTTATTTGTAGACTGTGGTCATTTCGTTAGATCTGTATCTTTTTTGAAGTAAACTTCTCTCTCGGCCAAAAGGGCGAGTTGTGTTGTAGTGTTGCGCCTGTGGTTGCGCGGTGGGAATTAGACATGTAACATGTATTTGCGGTCGCTTATTCGTATATGATAAGGTTTGAATTTCTTCTTATTAATGACCACCCTCGAAATATATCAGCAAGGTTAGAAAGTTGGAAGTGACATGAAGAAAAGAATGAGTTAATCAACTTATGCGAAGTGAAAAAAAAAACATTTCAACTTATGTTCGCATCAAGAACGAATGACTTCATTAACACAAAATAGCCCAAAAATACGCATGAAGATGTAGGTTTAGACAAGGCACACTGAAACCTTTCGTAACAGAGAACAACTGCCATAGGAAAACTACTAAATTATGTACATTCTATTGACTTGCAATCGGTCCTAAACAAATAACTGCAATAACTAGGGTTCACGGTCTCTCAACAAGGCGCTATATTATGAAAAACGTACTGATTTTTGCCTAAATGTCCTAAATATAGCTCCGTCTTATTCATAATTAGTCTCTTGATCGAGTACCTTGGATTGGACCGTGGCGGGTGGAAAAGAAAATTAATGCCTCGCCAATATTTGTTTTCTTTCAGCTATTTCTTCCAACAGATGTTTTTCGCTGTTATTTAAATTAAATTTAATTCCTCCTACTTAAAGTTTGCATGAGAAAAGGCCCTTGTCAGTAATAACATGAAATTGGCCTTGCAGCAAGAAACACTCTTTTCAATTTTCTCGTCAATTGCTACTGGTGTTGCCAGAAGAAATTATTCTCGGCACCAAATGCGGAAAACGTATACAACAGAACAACTTCGTACATTTCAAATAACGACTGTGTTCGTAGAAAACATGTAGAGAATAACATTTAAGACGGCATTCCTTTTTTCTCAAGACTTCGCATCGAGAGATCAAAGTTCGACTCGTGGGGGGTAAATTCACGTGACACGTTTGGTACCACTTTTCAACAGTTTCATTTAGGGTATGCTTTTTGCACCCTTGTCTTTAATTCTTTTTTCTTTTTTTGTTTTTTCAAGAAGAAGCTTTTGTTTCATCATTATCGATAAAAAAAAACATCAACAAAACCCCTTCACAATGCTTCTAGCATCGGTTTGAACTAGGTAAGTAATTATAAGACAGGTCTGAAACAGGGTATATATTTAAAAGTCTGGTCTTAATTAAATAGGGTATTAAATGTTTGGTTACGTCATAAATGGGGTAGGGAAAATCACAGACTTAGGTCTAAATAGGGTATGGGTTTTGGGAAGCGGGCCCCACACTCCCACCTGATTTATCAGGGAGTATGAATAACAATAGACACTCAACGATTTGTCTTTAATTAGAAAACTGGGAAACTTGACGAGTGGGTCAGCGAATGCTTAGAGCCAAGAGAAAACAGCCCAGTCAGAATTATATACTTCGCCACTCGTCTATATGTTTTTAGAATAATAAGTGTAGGTTTTAACATTTAAGAACGCCACATGAACCAGGTTTGACCTGCAATTTATCCTTCACCATTTTTTTTTTTAATTTTAATTTGAAGCCTAAAAAAGGGAAGAACATCAGCACGTTCCGGTAAAATTGTTACAAAGAAAAACAGACTTATTGACTTTATTGGAAGACCTGATCATGATATATAACGCCGTGTACTGGATTACTTTCAAATCGAAGGAAATCTTTTCATAGGAAAAAAAGTAATTAAACGCTCATCAAAACAAAACAAAAAAACAAGCAAACAACAACAACAAAACAAAGTAAGGTATGAAAACGGCTATGAGGTAGAAATAAAGCAAACAATGCTTGTGAGAGAAAGAAATACGTGTGCAGTTTCAACGACAGACGAAATGTGGGCTGATTTTTCAAGATCGCCTTCTGTGGTCGGAAACAAAGGAAATTAAAGATTATCGTTGTTGTTTAAAGGTTATTCTTGTTGTGATTGCCTTCTTAAAACGTTTAAGCAAGTGTCCCCAACATAATGGAGCTAAAAAAGTAAGATAAGTAATGGTTTATTTTCTTTTATTTTCTTTCTAGGATGGTTTCCACGGAGAAGTATAAAACTCTGTAGCTGGGGAGCAGGTGAATACGGAAACATAGGGACTGTAGAGTGGATTGAGGTGCATGTTAATTTTCATTCATAGCTACAGCCATACTTGCACTTTTTTTATTTAAGCATGAAATATCGGCATGTATAGAATTGTGACTCCACTATTGTGTCCATCTTCAGTTCCCTGAAAAACCCAACTGAGCATGATCGCTCTAAGAGCATGAGCACGATCAAAATTACAAGCACAGGAAGATGTGACGAGTTCGTTTTTTGCTCTTGAGCTGATGGTTATGCCGCAGTGATTGGTAGTACTAGGAAATCGTATAAACGCGAGTGTTTTTCGTGATTTATGGGCACGAGTGATGTTTTGAAAGTTCTCTTGAGGATTTGTTGTGAAAATGAGCGTGTTCGTTCTTCCTATGCTTACGCTCACGTTTACGTTCTCGTTATTTTAAACCAGCCTTTCTGAAGAAATGGTGCATTTTAGTCGCCTTGCTCGCAAAGGCAAAGTAAATATTTGTAGAAAAACGTGTGTTGCTATACCATGCTACCGACTCAATATTTCAGAAAATACCAAGAGAAGTGTAATCAATTCACATTTAATGTATATTTTAGACTTTTAGAGGATCCTCCTGAAAACCACCTCTAGGTGATTGGAGGCCACCTCTTAAAATATTAGTTTATTATTATTTTTTTATTATTAGAAGGTACAATCTATTCAGTTGAAGGCTTTTTGTTTGGAATTTTGCACCATAAAAATGGTTGACTATCGATACACTGACTCTCTTGGAGCTTCATTATTTCTACATTTCTTTTCTACTCAATATACCATTAGCTTTTCTCTGAGCTGGCTGTTGCTCTTTCTGAATGGAAGAATATTATTACATTCCCACCACTCTTCTTCTTATCTTCTCAAAAGTCTGAGGAAAACTGCTTCGGTGTCCGCCATCCCTCTCCTCTCCGCGTTCAAACTGAAAGAAATAAGGTTGTTGCATAAATTTGACTCCAGATTGTTTTGTGTGAATTTAAGGAGTACGAGAGGATCCTTGAAACCCGTGCTGTGGCCTACATCAACGCGGACAGTGCTGTTCAAGGTAGGAATACATGTATCTATCCATAGGCTGCGCGAATCCTCTGGAAAAGCTACCTAAAAAAAACCCTTTTAAGCAAACGGATGGGAAAAAAAGACAACAACTGAGAAGCGAAAACGGATGGGATAGCTCTCGCGTTGCACAAGAGGAAACGAAAGTGAATGCTCGTAGTCTAGAATATGCATGCAATCTTAGACTAAACCTCTCTATGAGGTTTAGAAACTCATTTACATTTTTTGAGGTAAGCGATGTACATTAAATGCTTTCAAACAGAAACAAATAATATAATGTTTCGTTAAACAGGACAATTTGTCGTGACGTCTAACCCTCTACTGGAAAAAACAGTTCTTAAAGCCATGAAAAAGGTGAGTCACCTGAGTATCTGACCGAGGTCAATGAGAATTTAACACTACATATGTCAGGGCCTCAGTCTCAATTAAAGGCTTTGCCTTGCAGAAGCGTTACGACCAACTTTTCAAATCAGGACGTTAGAATACAAACCTTCCAAAAGTACTTACTCACCCCTGTGATTATTCACATGCGCAAGACAGCACGCATATTGCATTCTTTATTTACTCACTTAATTTGCCAAACTCTCTTACTGTGATTTGTTTTACAAGTAGGCCCACAAGCGCAATACTGTGCAATCTGGGTTAAAGACAACGGTTAAATGAAAATCAGCCATAACCAAATAGACTGCTATCATTCTCTTTCTTTTCTTACGACTTCCAGAACAAAAGCCGTAGCCTATAAGCAGAAAAACGACAAACGGCATACAGCATACTGACGGAATGAACATGCACCGAATACCCTTCAAAATTTAAAGTATGAAATAAGCTGCTTTTGGAAGGTTTGATATTTCTTTTTTACCACGGCTAAATGAAAAATAAAAGATATTCCTGTAAAAAATCAAGACTATTTCATTTTACGCAGACTTTTAAAATAGCCTTTATAAAACAAAACAAAAAAAAATTATACAGCAGTGGCTTCACATCTGTTCCGTGATACCGTAGGTCCGCAACCTCCCCACCTTTCTATTGTTTGGCAGGTGGCCTCACCACGGAACAAATCAAGGACGTTGCACGATGATTGGAAAGACGCAAATCCTGATAAAACAGGAAAACAGCACGGGTATGCTTGATAACAGTTATGCTTGACTATGTAAGACGATGAGTGCTGACACGCCAGCTTTAATTTGTCATTGTGCAATTTTTTTTTTTTTCAGAATAGGTTAGTTTCTGATATTATTATACGTAGATAGGATTCTCTAACAGAAATTTCTAACAGAAATTTCCAACTTACAATCTTTATTCATCCATTCTTCCAGAAGGTGTCACCGAGCATTTCATACGTAAGCGTTTTGTGGCATAAATAACTAATCATGATTTGTCAGTACCCAACCTTATGGCTGTTTATTTCACAAGCATTTTCACCTACTAAAATGAATATTTGATCACCAGGAGAGGACGCTCTCTTGATTTCCCTTATTGAATAGGTATCACTAAAACACTTTTGAAGTGTCATTTGAGATTTCAGACTGAGGGTACCTTCCTGCCTTTCAGCCTCTTATCCATAAATAGAGGGAGTGGCTGCTCAACTTTTGCATACAGAATTGGTGTTCCTTGTGCAGATCTTTCATATCAACTTAATAACGTAAGTTGTACATAAACAACGAGACGAAGAATAGAGCGTATGTTCAATTGAGTGTCGAATTCGGAAAATAATTGGTTTTGCATTACTACGCTACGCGATTGGCTTAAAAAAAAAAAAAAAAAAAAAAAAACTCGCGCCAATTTTTTTTTATCGATTCAGAAGTAAAACCAAAACCAATGGTTACTCGTTCACCCACATTTAACTGCGGTTCGCGTCTGCTACATTGCTTCGAGTTTAGATTGGCCCCTTTGTGACTAGCTAGAGTGATTACGTTGGGTTTGGTTTTACGCCACCCAACTGAAAACAGTTCTAGCTCTAGGTTAAAATTGCAAAACTGGTGTGCTCGCAAGGATACATCACGTCAGCAATACTAGCTTTTTAACCTCAATGAGCGCCAGAAGTGCTGAGACGCGTCAATGCTTGTCAAAGACTATTGTCGAGTGTCTTGGGGACAGATTTGTTTCCCATTCCCCCGAATAATGTTGTGGATAAAGGGTATTAGAAAACCACCTCTACTAAATTCATGAAAGCGGTTAAGATTTTAGGTGTCATTTTCCAAAAAAAAGTGTCTCGACTGCTTTATCGATAATAGTCTCTTTTGAAAAACTTGCAAGTTTTAGGTTCTATTGGCGTCCTTCGATGAAAGAGAGCCTTGGGTAGGGAATACATTTCTCGGGTTTTATTACCAGTTATAGTTACATTGTTCGTCCCAAAATCCCATACAGGCACTTTCAAGATTATTTGTCAATTTGGTTTAAAATTGTCTCGATAATGCTCAAAACAACAGTTAATACAGCAACTTGTTATATGGCTAGCTCCGTGAGCGGGCAAGATGAGACGAATCCTGCGCTGTGATTGGCTACCCGAGCGGGCAAGATGGGGCAATCTTGCCCCCTCGGGATTACCCGCTGTGCCCCGCAAGAAATTTGTGTCCTTTTTTGTATAGCAAATCCTTTATTGACCAAGCTTGTTCGGTCAAGATGGCTGGATATTGATTTCGTTCTTTTTTCTTGCGTGTCTCTGCTGTGTACACTTGGTCAGTAACCCATATGTCCTAGTTCAGTTTTGGAATAATCGAGTTAAAATAATACCTCTGACTCCAAACTGGAAAGTATGGAATCCTATTACAACGAACTAACTAACGGAAAAAGTGCAAGAGCCCAATAAGACTGGTATATTGTGGCCGAGCTATTTAGCAAAAGTAAATAATAATAATAATGATAATAATAATAATCATAATAATAATAATAATAATAATAATAATACTGAAACTGTAGTTATACGCAGACTTGTTTTGTTCAACAGGACTCTTTGAATTACCCACTACAACACCCGCCCTACGATATCCCTGACACCTTTGAATACTATAGGACGCTTGCGCAAGTTTGGCTACAAATGACCTTTGATATCGCAGGCTCAGTTTTAGTGCCGTTTGACGTGACTCGCTATGCAGACGCCCTGTGCACGTTTGGCACTGATTTATCGACAAGCTACAATGGTATTTTAAAGGAAAACAATATTTCACTAGGTATGTCATTTGGAACAATTTCGTTTAAAATGACGTAAAATCGATAGTTTTCTTTGTTTTGCTTGCTTTTTTGATTTGAATTATTTCTTTGTCAACAGACGTTTTGTTAAACGTCTCTCAAAATTTCCTGACCACTGCAAAAATGTTTAAGAAGTGTTTACGCAAACAGGAAAAGAAAGAGTAAGTAGAAAATATATCACATCTTAATTACGTTACTGTTAGAAAAACACAAAGGGACCAGACTGACAACAATCTCCTTAAAGCTGGGACACGCTGTTGGACAAATCGTTGCGGCACGTCGCCGCCACAGGTTGCTGCAACAAATCGCCTCGTCTGACATGTGAAAATCATTGTAGCTGCGACAGAATTTTGTCGCTGCGATCTGTCGCACGAATTCAGACTGGTTTGAATTCGTGCGACATATCGTAGCAACAAAAGCGCAGGCAGCCTTGTCGCAACATGTGTACGCTTCTGCGACAAGTCGCTGCGACAAAATTTAAATCAACCAATGAGGGAGCATCAATTATTTAAATTTGGAAACTAGTTCATTTTTCCCCTCTTCCAAATTCGCTTGCGTGCATCGAACAAGTGTCTTGTCATAGTAGCAGTGCAGACGAGGCGACTTGTCGCCGCGATGTGTCGCAGCGCAAGTTGGAAACAGTGCTTTATTCATGTGTTTATTTGAGAAAATATTTCATGGCCCTACGAATTTCACGTGGAATCGGATGCTTAAATTGGAGTATTACCATAACCGGTTATAGCAACATTAGAAAGTGTTTTTTTCTTTTTTGTTTTCGTCTGATGATGTGCATGGTACATTAAGTTACTTAGCTAGTAAAATGTCTGCAACCAGAGAGGGATTGGGGTAGCGGTTGAGAAAGGGTGCGTGGGGCAAGTTGGGTGACGTCACTTTCCCCAGGGGCTAGCAACACTGGAAACGATGACATAGTTATTTAAAAACACGTCAAGCTCTGTTATTCAAGTAGCCGCTCCTAGAAAACTGATGCTGAGTATACGGCCGATCACATGCGCTCTATATCAAAATCAATATGGCTTAAACGAAATTTTGATTTTTTTTCCTTAGTGTATTACAAGTAAGAATGATAAATGATCGCTTACTACAAATAGATAGGGCCTTTATTAACAAGGAGGGGGTACCTGGCATGCCTTTCTTAAGGTAAGTGTGCGAAACTTTCCGTTGTCAAAGCGCTTTTCCGTAAATGGATAGCAAATGTTTCTGCCTTTACCAGCTAAATAATATCAAGTGTTCAAGTGTTCTGTGAAACCGTTATCAATTTAGCTGGTTTTGATACATACCTCTTGTATAAATAAAATTAAGCTTTTTAGAATAAAGCTTTTGGAGAGTTTTTTGTGATAAGATTTTGTATGCTTACATTGTAAAACGCACACACCGTTAGCACAATAAAGTTCCCTCACACGAGGGCACAAGTGACCGGCTCAGATTAAAGTAAAAATAAGTGTACCACTTTCTTGTTTTAAACAGTCCGGGATCGTTATCAGATTTGATAACCTCGACCAAAACAAACCATTAACCAATCGCTGCACAAGTTTTCGTTCACGTGACATTATTTGGTAGCAACAGTGTATAATTCAATATGGCGGTCGACGGGGCGCTGCGATGAAAGGAGTTGCTTTTTTCACAGCATCACAATGCAATTTCATTTAATTGTAATTGTATGTTTGCTTTACAATAGGTTACTGGATTATGGAATAGAAACAGAGATGTATGGAAGAAAACTGTCTTTGTCCAAAAGCTACAGCGAAAAGTTTCATTTTCAGATAGACACCGTATAATATTTGTTCCGAGTAAAAACACACGAAGGTAGACAACAGTTATTCTGTTCACAAAAGCGTTGTTTATTGATACTAATATGATAGCTTCTATTTTCACTCAGGCTTCATTTTCTTGGTAGTTGGCGAAGCTGGCTGTTCAACAGTCTGTATAAAATATAAACAAAACACTAACAGTAAATACATCTTGAGTTCACAAATTGACACTGAACAAGTTGCTTCTATATTCCAAGCGGAGAGCTGTAACTGAATTTCGTTCAATTTGCATGAGCGAAGCGTGGTTAGGACCGAAACATCTCCTACTATGATTTATTACTATGAAATGGAAATAACAGTATCGAAACAGTTCGCGACCCTCCCTCTGTCGATTCTCTGTCCAGATATACTGAAGATAGAATAGCTTACCTCGATGGCAATATCCCATCCCACGCCTAATCCCGATATTGTTCTGGCACAACAACAAAAATATAGCAGGTATATTTACTTTAATTCATGATACACCTCCGTTCAGTGGAATGGGTACACGCAACACTTTATGTCGTGAGATGTGACAGTAAACTTGGAAGTCTTGGCATTTCCGGAAAAAAATTCTTTTAGTTGTAGATCAGTAGTCTGTTGTTGTGCATTCGGTGATATGGAAAAACGCTTTTAATGACCGATTTATATAAAAGAAACTATAATTCAAGTAATATGTTTTCGTACCATAGTTCACTCGCTAAATCCAACAATAAGCTTCATTATATAACGACTGGTGTGCCAGAAAACTGACCTAGTTTGGCCGGCATTCCCGGAAAATATTTCAGGACCCCGAGTTGTTGAAATTGACTCTAAAATATAGGCAACTTACCTTTTAACGTGATTGCCGATTTTCCCGCAGTCCGAAAGGTGTTTTAGTTCCCTGTTTATGAAGTATTGCACCCGGCCTATCTGTCTTCCAGCAACTTCTCTCAAAGTGTAATTTTTCTTAGCGCTCTTGGATACCAGACTGTGGCACGTCTAGAAGTGTCTCGGGTATTTCTCTAATTTCTGGCAAAACACAACGAAATGCGAACGAGTCTTTGTTTCCAATTTTCGGGAAGGACATGAAAAGGAGTTCCTTCTGGCCCCTTGATTTTGACCTCATGGTGACCCTTCAAAAGAAAATAAACAACTAATGTTAGATTCGCAAGTGGTTTCCCGACCACCTGGACTGCCGTACCATGAATCGAGCGACTCACTAAGAGCTATAATTTTTTCTGAAGGGGCTTAGATAATTTATGTAAGTTACTTTTACGTACCCCTTGATTTTGCCACCAGTAATTCTCAAAGTTGAATGGTGCGTGGCTGTCAGGCCTAAAAGGAACGAAAATTTTATGCTGCAAAACTCGACAACAATAAACCTACCCTATGTAATGACCAAGTTATATCCACAAAATCGACATAAATTTGCTATTTTGATTCTATGGGTACCAGCATCCGCCATCTCAATACCTAGGAACATATCGATTACAGCTGTAAATATGGCCGCCGTTACGAACAACACATCGCAAATCAAAATACCCCCGTGCACTTTTTTCACAGATCGTGCACAACACTAAAAACACGTTAAATCCCAAGAATATGGCGTGAAGATTAACGACATATTTTTTGTGATTTTCGCAAAACTCTCCAGGTAACTTAAATCTAATGACAAAATGAAAAACATACCTGGTTTGGATGCAAAATTGCAAGTGCTGTTTCACTTAACGAGTAGCATTTTACATCGTTTACGCTGGTCCTCAACCGCCATCTTCAAAACACGTGAGGCTCCTTCTTTTCTGGTAATTATCGAATAGAATTATGGGTAAATTACTCGAGTATAATCAAACAAATAACGAGCAAAGCGAAGTGAATACGAAAATTCCCGGTTTTTGAAATGGCCGCCATGTTGTGACGTCACATGGATATCAAATCTGATAACGATCCCGGACTGTTAAAGCTATGCTGTTCCCAGACGCCACCGTGTAGCTTCCTTTCTGTTCAATGCTGATCAGTAGCAGAGGGAAATCTGAAAACAACGCAAGAGTGACTGAAAATAAATTTACTACAAACATTAGCTAGGTTTAAAAAGCGACAACGTAAGGGATAATTTTTTTCCTGTAGGATCTGAGTGAAGGAGCGTACCATAATCTCTTTATAAATAATTCTGTCTGGATACCCAGCTAAATATATTTGTGATAAAATCATATGGTAACTGTTATCTGTCCTCTTGATTTCATTTTGAACACGATTCTATGCTAACGTGTAACAGCAAAGATCGATAGCGTTGTTGGCCAGTAGTCTGAGACAAAATGTGAAATTTTTCCGAATGATGATCTTGCTCAATAGCCTATTTTCGAGTTACCCTAAGCCTCTTTTTCAAAGCGAGGTCTGGTGCACAACCAGTCATATGAAAAATGTGTCTATTTGGCACGTGAATGAAACCTCAGGCTACAGGTAATTTGGAAATGGCCTATTGTGCATGTCTTCTTTCCAATATAAAATTTGTTCTTTGACTAGACTATTTCTTTTATCATCTAGCAAAAAAAATCTGCTAATTATATTGTATAGTGTTCTTTCTTGCTTCTTGTCATCAGACACGTGGTTCTTGCACCAAGTTATTTTGAGGCTAAGCCAGACAGCAAGTTTCCAGGTATCACAGACACTATTCACATCGCGACAAACAGTGGCAAGAAAAAAGACTGGATGAGAGTTAAGAAGCAGATTTCTATGGTGATACACGCTGTACGCTCGGCTATTTCGGTTTTAAGGCCTCAGGAGGTTTAAACTTCAGTGAGGATACTTTCAACAAATTTTTAAACAAAGCCAAGAACTGTTTTATAACCTACGGGCCCTTTCTGTATGGAGAAATTATTCCTTGCGAGACAATGTTGTGGAAACGAACAACAACTGTTAGGTGCTAAGGCCCTGTCCACATTACGCCGGGAAAATTTGAAAATGCAGCTTTATTTCCACTGTTAGGCATACTGTCCAAAATTATCCGTCACCAAAACGGAGCTTTTCGAAAACGTTCTTCAAAGGGACGAAATTTCAAAACGCCTCCGTTGACTTTTAGTGAGTACAATTGGTGTACGGAAAGCAATTTGAAAACGGAGATTTTCGAAAACGATGACGTCACGATAATCATGTGCTTTCTTTGCCCGATTTTTCCTCAAACACAAATCCCATGACCAGCGATTGTTGCGTTTTTAAATTTCTCCGGCGTGGTGTGGACGGAAAACATTTAATGTGTTTTCAGAGTGTAAACGCCGCGGCATAAGTGTACAAGCGGTGCATCAGCGTTCAGAACTCTGTCTGGTTGATGTGTCTGTGTTGTAGACTAGCATTATCGCGTTTTCTGCCAAGAAACAGTGCAGATTGATCTAGTGTCGTGGCATCAACAAACCTTACCCTATGGAATTGAAAGTGAATCGCATCGGGAAGGCAATGCGCTAAGAGGGAGAAACAAATAGAGGCAGGAGCCATAATCGGGGACGGAGACCGTAAGCGCGCGCCATTTCAAGTATTGAGGTTGTCCCCATGATATGGGATAATAATTCTATTTTTAGAACAAATTGCGCCATCACCTGCGGCACACGCGCGTGCATGCTGCGAGGATTTTTGCTGATGTCGCGCGAGGGAAATGGCGTCCGAAATTCCCGAAATGTTTCATGTTTTTGCCCCACAACTCAACGCGTTTACGTCTGTTGGAGTTTTGCTTAAGTATTTTCGTCGTAAGCTGCTCCAGTTTGAGTGAAGTAAGACAGTGTCGAATTTAGGTATGTTCCGCTGTAAGCTTATATATATCGCTGACCAAGTTGCGTTCCGACTGATGCTTCTTTTACATGAGCTGTACATTACTCCACTTTAAATTTCACATATGTTGAAGATTAACAGCTTTTCCATTACACAACAAAAACTTAGCTGGATATATTTAGATATAGCAGAGCTTCAGGACTTCATAGTTTCATAGCTCCTCTTGCCACACGCTTGCGAGGAATTTGTCAGTCTATCGCGACCGAAAAGTAAAACAAAATAATTGCTAGTTTGAGCTTCGCTTGAATTGTAAGCAACGCTTGATGTTTCATCGAGGCTTAATAACTTTACGTCCGTAGATACTGCTCAGTTTTATTCGTGTAAAAATCCAGTAAATTCTCTGTTGTCGATGAATGAGAGCGCCCGCCGATGCATGTTTTGTACAGTCACTAAACATGACAAATTGTACTTCCGCCGCACTTTCGTGTGAAAGCGTACATCGAACTCAAACAATAGCTCTATAGTTTTCAAATATGTTTAAGATTAATAAATGTTTGAGAACATATTAAAAGCTAAGCTGAAAATATGTGAATAAAGCAGAAATAATCAGCAAAGTTACGATGACGCTTTCTTTAATCAACTTGGAATAACGATTTCGATTTTGTTGATCGAGTTATCAAAACTCCTTGTCTATTTTCATTTTCGCAGTGTAAAACTTCACAATTCTTATGTTGAAGAAACACACATGATGTTAGTAGCCTTTTTTGCATTCGTGAAATTTGTTGCAGCATCTCAACACAAAAGATAACGAAAGAAGTCTTTGTCAAGATTTGTTGACAATTGAAAACACCGACTCGGACTTGAAAGTGCACGAGCTGCACTATGCAAACGAGCTAATTGTACGCGTCAGACTTTCCATTCAAAAACCTTTGCAAACTCACCAAACAAGCAGAGACAATAAGAAACCATCAAAACAGGTTTTGGTTATGATTAAACATTGTCTGAGAAACTCACGAATTAACTCGATACCAGAGTAGAGAGTTTTCTTGCTATATTCTTAAGCATACGCGTGAGCTTACAACTAGCGTGAGCAGATCTTATTATTCATTCCCAGCGCGAGATTAAAGTCTTGTTTTCGACCCTGAAAAACCCACCTTTTCCGTTAGCTCAGAGCGTTAAACTACATATAAGCGCCCTGGTTCGTATTCCCTGCCTTATTCCCTGCCATCGCTGTGAAAAATACGCAAGAGAATCTCTGACTCTCACCATTTGATCACGCAACGTGACAACATCCAAGCGAGAGCCCCTGGCATGTGCGTGAATCCGCGCGGATATATGACGTCAGGATGGCGCAATTTGCTCTAAAAATAGAAAAATTGTCCCATATCATAGGTGCGCGCGAATCCCGAGACTTACGGTCTTATGGCTCCTGGTACTACACAATGTAAAGCAGTCATTTATAATAAGTGTTAACCTGTATTTAAATATGCTGTTATCAAATAAACAAATTTAAATTAACCAGAAAATCAGTTTTTCTTTTCATTTCTAAACCCTTACTAAATCATTACTAAATCCTTTTTGCGTAATAGCAATGACAACAACAACAGCAGCAACAAAAAACTTTTATTTAATCCCCGATTTAGGAATAATTTATTACAATGTTATAGATTAATAACAAAAATAACTTCAGAAAGAAAATATATTTTACATTTTTAGGTCAGAGACACAAAACAAACAAAAATAGACACACACACACAAAAAAATGGAAATAAACAAAGTTAAGCTAACTACCAGCAGACTAAAGTTCTTACATTGCAAGACAGAATTTTTATCCGGGAAAAGCGATGGTCAGATGTCTAAGATAATTGCGATTTCACATCTTCATTGATGGAATTCTATACTGTTGGCCCTTGAAATTGTGTACTGAATATTTCGCAATTTTTTCTTTCTTTTGGAGGATTAGAAGACTGTTTTGCAGCAAACCTTGTATTATAGTCATGGGTCCGTGTTATGCTACGGCGAAGAAATTAAATTATCAGACCAAACAATCTGCAGAGAGAACTCAATGTATGTTCATTAGGAGTAAAGTACCATTATAAAAACCACAACGAGAAAATGTTGATAATTAGTTTTAAGTAATAAGCACATACGTGGAAAGAAAAGAACAAATTTCCCTCTTCGTGTGTCACACGTAAAGAGATTAATTGTCACTGCAAATACCTATGGTCTTGTATCAGATTTCAGTATATCAGCCTCATGACATGATATCAGTATTCTTGTTCATTGTAGCTCTACTAGCAGGACGTGCAAATTTCTCGTCCCCAACCCTCTCTGTTCTTCATTATATTATAGCATCGGCTGGGTGGCTGAGAGGTTTATTTGTAGACTGTGGTCATTTCGTTAGATCTGTATCTTTTTTAAGTAAACTTCTCTCTCGGCCAAAAGGGCGAGTTGTGTTGTAGTGTTGCGCCTGTGGTTGCGCGGTGGGAATTAGACATGTAACATGTATTTGCGGTCGCTTATTCTTATATGATAAGGTTTGAATTTCTTCTTATTAATGACCACCCTCGAAATATATCAGCAAGGTTAGAAAGTTGGACGTGACATGAAGAAAAGAATGAGTTAATCAACTTATGCGAAGTGAAAAAAAAAAACATTTCAACTTATGTTCGCATCAAGAACGAATGACTTCATTAACACAAAATTGCCCAAAAATGTGCATGGAGATGTAGGTTTAGACAAGGCACAGTGAAACCTCTCGTAACAGAGAACAACTGCCATAGGAAAACTACTAAATTATGTACATTCCATTGACTTGCAATCGGTCCTAAACAAATAACTGCAATAACTAGGGTTCACGGCCTCTCAACAAGGCGCTATATTATGAAAAACGTACTGATTTTTGCCTAAATGTCCTAAATATAGCTCCGTCTTATTCATAATTAGTCGATCGAGTATCTTAGATTGGACCGTGGCGGGTGGAAAAGAAAATTAATGCCTCGCCAATACTTGTTTTCTTTCAGATATTTCTTCCAACAGATGTTTTTCGCTGTTATTTAAATTAAATTTAATTCCTCCTACTTAAAGTTTGCATGAGAAAGGGCCCTTGTCAGTAATAACATGAAATTGGCCTTGCAGCAAGAAACACTCTTTTCAATTTTCTCTTCAATTGCTTCTGGTGTTGCCAGAAGAAATTATTCTCGGCACCAAATGTGTAAAACGTATACAACAGGACAACTTCGTATATTTCAAATAAAGACTGTGTTCGTAGAAAACGTTTAGAGAATAACATTTAAGCCGGTATTCCTTTCTTTTTCTCAAGACTTCACATCGAGAGATCAAACTTCGACTCGTGGGGGGTGAATTCACGTGACACGCTAGGTACCACTTTTCAACAGTTTCATTTAGGGTATGGTTTTTGCACCCTCGTCTTTAGTTCTTTTTTTTTTAAGAAGAAGCTTTTGTTTCATCATTATCGATAAAAAAAAAACATCAACAAAACCCCTTCACAACGCTTCTAGCATCTGTCTGAACTAGGTGAGTAATTATAAGACAGGTCTGAAACAGGGTATATATTTAAGGGTCTGGTCTTAATTAAATCGGGTATCAAGTTTTTGGTTAGGTCATAAATGGGGTAGGGAAAATCACAAACTTAAGAGTCAATGTCAGTAATTTTCAACTGGGGCCGCGCAATAGCGAAAAAACGAAAAATCTGAAAAAATTTCTCAAGATAGCCCTTGGTGAACTATTTCTAAAAATATATATTTTTCCTCGATCCGATAAATATTTTGGACGTACGGAGATAAACTTGGTTTCGCAGCTCTCAGACCAGATTTTAGGCGTCTGATACCGAACACCGCTGAGACCTCCTTTGAAAATCAAAACACCTTTTCCACGAAACAGCAAGTAACTAATCAAATAAAGCAGACGATATTACACATTTTGAGTGGTGAGTTTCTCAGTTTAAGTTAAAACTGAATTTTTATTAAATTTTCTAGTATTTACAATAATTCGAGCGATTTTTCGCGCTGCAAAATTCACAAAATTAAAGGCCTAAAATCATTGACTGGTACCTCGCCTGGTCTATCGAGACTTATCCCACGTGAAAGAGCTCTATTTCTTCTTGCAAAATCCATTTTCAAAACCATGGGCTACTTAAAATAAAATTTTTGAGGTCGAAAAACGCACGCGGTACTTTAGTGAAATTTGAGCTCTTCGAGAATGGCATACCGATGTCGAAAGGTCACACAAACATAACGATAATATATTTTCAAAACTCAGCGCTTCAATAATATTTGCTGTCACTCACAAACTAATGTTTCCAAGACTGTTCTGCTTGATTGCTGTAACTTTTAAGGAAAAATTTGAAAGTTTGTCTGTGTTTTAGAGCTCGAGTCGTAACGTGTAAACGGGTCGCGATATGGTTATCAAGGTCAAAGCACTCTTAATTAAATCAAATCGGAACATTTGTCATTCCGACATTACTTTCTAACACTTAAAATAAGAACAGCATCTTTCATACCTTGCATTAGGCTTGAAAAATCTGCCGCCGGCCAGCATTCTCGACGGTTCAGTACAGAATTCACTGTCAACGGCAGAAATATGCGTCACAGTTTCTGTTACATGAGACCGCTAACAGATACTTTGATTGTGGGTGCGGAATACATATATATATTTTTTCGCTTTCTACCCTGCCCGAAATATATGATTATTCATAACTTCAACATAACGCACTTGAAATAAATTTTTCAGGAACGAAGTGAACGGTACAAGAGATAGAATAATTCCGATATTAACAACATCAGTATAGGTTTGTATGAAAACAAAATATAGCAAATGGGACAAGTAATATTATCAGAGGCTATTATACACTTCGATAACATCGCAAGCACTCTTTAGACCTTCGTGCAAGAACAGGACCCTACAAGATCCGAGATAAAAGTAATGTAAGGCGCTTTTCGCCTTGATTGTTGTTCTTCTATGTCCATGTTGAAATAGCTGCAGATAAGCCTCAGTTGTGCAACACTGAGCTTGGTCAGCTTGTTACTGCTATACAAAGAACATAAGTTCAGCGTGTCATAGACAATGGGATGCAACAGCTCGCATTGGTGAAGGACAGCTAAGTGGGCAGACGAAAAAGCTTCCTGTTCTCGGGCCGCCTGGCTATCGTTATCGTCGATGGAGTCATGCCCTGACTGAGCAGTAACTGCGTGCTTCAATTTTGCAGCAGTCCGTGAAAAGTAGCTCTGAATCTGCTGTGCAGTCAAGAACTCTTCCATGTCGAAGCGCCGCTCACCGTTGTCCCTCCTAGCATAGCGCACGTCCTGTGACACCTTCTCAGGGTCGGCTTTATGGCCACTCTCCTGTCCAATCTGGAACTTGTTATCGAGGTACTGACGCTGATTCTGGTTAAAACGGGTGGCCTTTTTCGTGCCTTTTAGAGCCCATCCTTGCACCAAGGGACATTCTGAAGAGATTTCAGTGGTGGTGGGGGCAGCTAGTGTTGGCTGAATAGTGGAGCCCTCTTGAACTTTCTCAGCATATGCCAATTTAGCGGTATCTAAAAGGGTATGCTTCTCTGAAACGAGCTTGCACTTCCCGATGAGCAAATGGCGCTCCAGGTTGTGGTACCTCTGATAGGTGCGTATGCATCCCTCAACGGGACATGACAACAGCGAGCTTGCATCAGCCCCTTCGCCATCCTCTTCTGCCTCCTCGTCCACGCTCTCATCCGTGTCCTCTTCGCCTTCAACGTGTTCAGGCTTCTCGGATGGTTCGCACTTTCCTCTAGAACATTGCACAAACCCACCCTTGGACACCTCAGCCTTCCATCCTTCCGCTAAATGCTTTGGAACTAAATCATGTACATAGTAAAATGAAATTAATAGTATCACGATAATGTGAAGGTGAATTAATCAATATGACACGAGCGTGGGACAAAGAAAAATTCTGAGTCACCGACAGGAATCGAACCCATGACCTCCCGAACATCGGGCGGGCGCTCTATCCACTGAGCTACGAGAACTCATGGAGAGCAAGATCATTTAACCGAGTTCATATATGACAGGTGTCCTGTATACTGCTAGGATCAACGCTATCGAATTCATCGTGAGTATTAATAAGTTGATAAAGATGGTGAATTTTAAGCTCCGTAATGAAATGGGAAGGTGAAATAATCAACATGACACGAGCGTGGGACAAAGAAAAAAAACTCAGAATTTTTTTTTGTCCCACGCTCGTGTCATGTTGATTAATTCACCTTCACATTTCATTACCGAGCTTAAAATTCACCATCTTTATTAACTTATTATCACAATAATGTTTACATACCAGCGTTTCTAAATTGGGAGTTTATTAAAAATTCATGAAGAGCCAACAAAACAATCAAACTTTCGATGAGAATTATGACTTTCATCCTAGGATGAAAAACGACTGAGATCTGGGGGAGGGGGTAAGGAGAAGGATGGCTGAAAAGCGAGCAGAAGCTGAATTTTTGTCGTACGAGAAAAGACGTCGCACGAATTAGTTCATCGTGCATTACTGAACGCAATGCAGATAGGAAATCGTAAAAGGAAAAGCCGGCCATTTTTAATTTGACCCAATTGACCCATTTGTATTTTAGCTGGTGTTTTAGATATTGTAGGTGTTCCCTATTAACAGGGGCATTCTGCTACCATAGATCCTTTTTAAAAATAGAAAAAAACAAACTGCGGTCACAAACATTACAAAACAACTCATGTTGTAAAAACCTTAACTGATTTCGTATGCTTCCACATACATCATCAGAAGTATAAAACGGTTAGCTGCATTACAATAAATTTAAACGAGAAGACTAGTACCTAATAAGGAAACCCGTACCTAAAAGGAAAGAAAGGACAATGGATATAAAAGAAAATAAGCAGACTTAAAATCTGCTGAAAAAACGTATGAATGGCT
Source organism: Orbicella faveolata (assembly GCF_042242905.1). Classification (NCBI taxonomy): domain Eukaryota; kingdom Metazoa; phylum Cnidaria; class Anthozoa; order Scleractinia; family Merulinidae; genus Orbicella; species Orbicella faveolata. The sequence continues at coordinate 14,309,699 of NW_028301552.1, forward strand.
GGTAGAGAAGAAGTTTCTCACTGCCAACATTTTTATTAAGTGCTGGTTGCAAATCACGAATCAATAATGCATGTAGAAGCATACGAAACGTTAAGTTCTCAAATCAAGGTTTTTACAACATGCGTTGTTTTGTAATGTTTGTGACCGGCGTTTGTTTGTTTCTTTACTCATGCTGAAATGGCCGAAGAATAAGAGTTTCTACGATTAGATCTTTTTCGTTCAGTTGTAGTTGTTACCTTGTAATTGAGACCATGGTATACTCTTTCCCTCTCCAATGTTGTATGCTTTCCATACGGTGACACAGTCCTCCTGGTAGAGGAAGTTGTTGAAGCTACTGATTCCCTCCCAGCGGCCTGTCAACTCCTGTTGTGGCTTCTCGAGGACGTCAGTGACTAAGGTTACACGAACACCATTAATCCCTCCATGAGACAGCATGGCTTCTTTAAAGTCCTGCGCTGTCAGCACATCGTGGCCCTCGTTAATGTATTGTCGCACGTGAGTCTTGATGGTAGCGGCTTTCCTGTCGCAAGGACCTTTGTCTCCTTGAGGGTCACTAAAGTCGACCCTTTTGACGTGGATTCCAGTTGCTGTCCCCATAAGACGGCATGCTGACAGCATCGCCACACTGTGGTAGCACCCAGCGTTGTCTTGTCTAAGAGCCGCAAATTTTATCTCGGGATGTTCCTCTTTCAGTGACCTCAGTGTGTGTTGGAGAACTCGGACAATAGCATCGGCGTCCTGGCTGGACTCTTCTAAAATGTGGACAAAGGTCTGCTGCTGCAGTTGACCAGCCAACCTCCGAACTACTACGCTGACATGCCACGAGATACCCCTCTTGCCGAACCAGTCAGCTTGAGTCTCCCGGTATCTTTGTGGTAGCCACTTCATAGCCCAGTCCTGGGTTATTAGTACCGATGACTCATCCAGACTTTCGAGAGTAGTGGTTCTTGCCTTGTCTTGTTGCAAAGACCGAAGTTGGTGCGCTTTCCAAGACTCTATGGCCTGCACTGCATGGCGGAAAGTATACTGCATGTCATCCCGTTCATCTTCCGTCAGTGGGGACTCAGCTACAGCATTTCCAATCTCCTTTAGTGCACCCTTAAGCACCTCACACGAAAGGCAACCGTCTTCATGACCGTGGGCACAATCCGATCGAAAAGCTTGGTCTTTGGGGTCGCTTAGGGCGTAACTACTGCAGTGGTCGGGTGTGGTTGCATGAGTTGAAACATGCATCTGCAGTAAGAGGGTACGACAGTGTATGTTATTAACAAATTACGTCATCGTCATGACATCATGCAAAGATCAACGGAAAGCATAACCTTATAATAACGATACACACAAGAAAAAAAGATAAGTGTTAAACTCATGTACAGGTTTATTGTGGTAAATGACTGCGCATATTTTTGTACGCCTAACTTTCTCATCGCTCAAATTCTTCCTCAAAATACATACAAATAACTACACACTTTCGAAATATTTTTTCCTAAAAGTTTGGACAGGGATTATAAGGCTATTATATCGCCCTCCTCCATACCTTATAATCGCCTTTGATGTACTGCTTTGCTTCCTTCAGCACCTTCTGCAAGCGGCTTACCGAAACTCTGTCGTCATTACTCAGCTTTAGTACCATTTCAATCAGTTCGTCGAAAGCCTTCCCGCCGTCTGCCGCTATGTAATCGAGCCCCTGAAGTGATTTTCGTACCGTTGCAGCACAAGAGGACAAGACACGCAGCATGGTTGATCTGCTGAACGTCGTAAAGTTGACTTCCTTACAGTACTGAGTATACTGTGCGACAATTCGTTCTGGTATCATTGTTCTTATGAGATTTGGCGTTTCGAGAAGACTCCCATCTGCCAGGGAAAGTAGTCTTTGGCCAAAAGGCAGGTCTATTACTACGTGTGGACTGGTGATAAATACTAGGAAGTGGTCCAGTTGAGCATAGTTTACACGCATACGAGGGCTTTTGGACAGGGGCACAGCTGAGCCACGCCCGTATTTTTTTCCGTGTTCTCGTGCGGTCCTCACTCGATATTCCGTGATACCGGGCAGGTATCGCTGGATAAGACTATACGGCACAAGGTCGGCCATGACGGAGAGAACTTGTCGTCGCGTGTCCCAGCTGGATGCATTTTGGTATGCCTCTGCTAGGGACTTCAAATATTTGTCATCAGCAGGGTGGGGATCAGACAATACACCCAAAGCACTCTCAACTTCACCAGACTCTTTCAATGCTTCCCACAGGCCGCCAGCGTCATCTGGAACAATCACTTCCCGTGCTGCCACGACTGCGTCTCTTGCTTTATTGACGTATACATGCCTTGTTCTACCTAACAAGTTAGCCCAGGGTTTCCGCTGTTGTGTTAAGGTAGACTTTCCACTGATAGCCAAGAATTCGTTAAGCTTCGTTCGGCGAAGACTGAGGTTTGAGCTGCTTCTGCTATCACCTGAAAGTTCACTGCTACTCGTTTCGGTTTGAGACGGGACGTACAGACTTGTGTCGTTTGAGGCGATCATGATAATTTCCATCGCCTGACACAGCACATCAGTACTGCTACTTTTATCCGCGTTATCCTGTAATGTTATGAAGATAACAAATGAATAAATCATATCACTATGGTCTGTACTACCAATAGCATTTCCTCATTTTTTCAAAGCTAAACACAAAAGCGATCTCGGAGAACAGAACTTTAGTGTACAATGCACATAAGTTATAGGGTCTAGAAATGATATTTTAACCATCTGCATTCCCAGTAACTGCACAGAAAGTAAAAATATATTTATATATGCGCATGTATCTAGGTTTTTTGTTTCGACTTACAGTTTCACTGTCGGTGGACTCGTTTGGCAGCGATGGCTCTTCAGCTGGTGGCTCATCGGCTATAGCCTCCGTTTTTTGAGTTCGGGGCGTGAGATCTGGACTACTCAGTAAAACACGGCAAAGCTTGCATATTGCTGCAAACAGTAAAAACATCATGATATTTATACATTACAGCACTGAAAATGAATCCGCTTTCATGTATAATCTGGAGCAAGCGGAAATTCGGACTGCCTCTTATCGTTCTACAAAGCCCAAGCTGTAAGAAGAAACAGTCATCTCACTACAAGACTACCTTGATTAAAATTCATACTGGAGTACTTACGAGATCCGATAGGAACTAGAGTTGACGTCATCTTGTAGATAAGTTTCGATTGCACAAATGTAATGCTCCGATCTCCTTTCATTTGCTTTGCCTGATGAGGTGCCCAACTTGGCGGAACAGAACAGAATCGCTTTCGGCAACGCCATCGTATGCCAAATACATCCCGATGTTTTGGACAAATAGAGATGTTAAGGTGGCTTTCGCCGATGTCGAATATACCTAAAAAAAAGTGGCGGTCAGATCTAGACAAAGTTATTTCGAGTATCTTAAGTTAGCACTAAAATACACTTTTTTATAAGAATATATTTTACAGGCATATCGAGGCTGAAATGTGCGAATTTAAGAACACTTTAAGAATAAACCAGGTGTTGACATTTGGAAGAGAATATAATTTTGCGATTGAAAATTTATGTAATTCTTCCTTTCTCTAAACGGCAAAACTAGCGCCAAAAAGCAACAAAAACAGCACTAGCCGTTAACTGAAAAATTAAAATTACGATAGTAATGAACTTTTTAGTAATTTTCAAGGTAGGTATTTGTAGAGCGCTTTGCAAGATGTTGACGTGGAAACAAGTTGCTGACATGGGTACGACCAAAATCTTATGGATATTGACGCCTTATTTGCAATGTGGAATCCGTTGGCAGTATAAACGCGCCATGGAGGTCAGTAACACGTACGAGAAAACAAACGCTCATAATGCATATTGCCCACTCAAAGAGTACATTCATCTATATTCTGTCCAAGCATTAGAATCACTAGGCTCGTCCAGGGTCCACCAGGAGGCTTGGGCGTGGAATTTTCAGATGGTTAAACTATTACGGTATTTTTACACCGAAGTAAGCTTGATTTAAAGAACATGCTATCCCACTGCAGTGTTTCAAATTAGGGTTATGATTACTTTGCTTAGGTATATCGTTACATCATTAACTCCGTCCCCCCACCCCCCCCCCCCCTACCCAATCCCCTAATATATACACTTGTGCAGAAAGCCTGCCAAGTTCACATTTCCAAAGGTCTGCGTTAATGCATACCTGCCCTGGCGAGAAGAAGTCCTGCCTCAGTCTTTACGGTTGAATCCGCAAACCCAGCACCAAAAGACCTCAGGTGACTTCTTATGTCCTTGTCACATTTTGCGATTGAGATACATTGAGAGCTGCCTGGGTTTTCTGCGCTAGCTCCGCATTGTCCGCCAACTTGAGCAGCGTATTCACACAATGCCATTCAACACATTTACTTAAAACACGATATCCCGATAAAACACGATACCCGATATTTCTCTTGTTGAAAGTCCAATACGAATTCAGAACAACAAAAACAAACACAGCGTAACAGACGACTCTGTAGCACTCTGAATTCACAGTGACGCGGGTATTTTTCGATATCATAATCCAAATAAGGTAAAGTAAAAGAGGTTCAAAATGAGAGTGTATTTAATCCAATAAATACCTAAACAAATGAGATGATGTTCCTTCCTAAGTTTGCACAGTGAAGGATTATCTTTGTCACCATATAAGGAAATGCAGGAAATGTTTCGTTTCTATCCGCCCACTCGCGCCAAACCTAGTTTTTTTTTTTGTCGAAACATTAACAATAATTACAACAGTAACGTCGTCTTCATGCAACTTTCAGAGTGATAGCGGCTCGTGTTAAAATTTATATTTATTCAAATATTTCTTTAATTTCCTTGGCTTGATCGACCTTATAGTTCTTTGACCAGCGGTCTCCTTGTGGATTGTAACGCAATCAACTGTAATCCGTTGCTTTGAATTCGTCGGAGGTGTGGTTTACGAGTTGTAAGTCCAGGATTTCTTCTATGTCCAGAAAGTCCGCCGAAAGGTATGAAGAGCCATCCATTTCAAGATATTACTGTGTGTGTTAGAGAGCAATTTCTGTCTGGAAAATGTTTTAATTTGATTTGATAACGAGTGCCTCACCTTCAACCCTTGACAAACATTACGTGACCCGAGTACACTTAAGAACTCGAGATCAAAATAAACGGCCAAATTCTTTAAGTTTTCCTCAAAAGAGATGGCAAATCACGTAAAATAGTCTTGTAAACATTAGTTTGTGAGTGACAGCAAATATTCTTAAAGCGCTGAGATTCGAAAGTATGTTATCGTTATGTTTGTTTGACCTTTCGACATCAGCGCACCATTATCAAAGAGATCTAATTTCACGAAAGTATTGCGTGCATTTTTCGACCTCAAAAATTTTATTTAACGTAGCCCGTGGTTTTGAAAATGGATTTTGCAAGAAGAAATAGTGCTCTTTCACATGGAATAAATCTCGATACACCAGGTGAGGTACCAGTCAACGATTTCAGGCCCTTAATTTTGTAAATTTTGCGGCGCGAAAAATCGCTCGAATTCTTGTAAATACTGGAAAATTTATCAAAAATTCAGTTTTAACTTAAACTGAGAAACTCACCACTCAAAATGTGTAATATCGTCTGCTTTATTTGATTAGTTACTTGCTGTTTCGTGGAAAAGGTGTTTTGATTTTCAAAGGAGGTCTCAGCGGTGTTCGGTATCAGACGCCTAAAATCTGGTCTGAGAGCTGCGAAACCAAGTTTATCTCCGTACGTCCAAAATATTTATCGGATCGAGGAAAAATATATATTTTTAGAAATAGTTCACCAAGGGCTATCTTGAGAAATTTTTTCAGATTTTTCGTTTTTTCGCTATTGCGCGGCCCCAGTTGAAAATTACTGACATTGACTCTTAAGTCTTAAGAGTGAATGCCTATAAAAATCGACCTAAATCGCCTATCAATGGCACACGTCGAAAAATTGATTTCGCTTGTATTTTGCCCATAGATAGGTCCTAGTAAGAAAAGAAACGGACCATAGTTAGTTTCTGCTAATACAGCTTTCTTTGGTAGAAATATGCCAAAAACGATTTCGCCCCGATTGGGCTCAAAATCTACTTTCGGTTTTGCTGAATTATCCGAATATTTGATTGCTTCGCGCTTCGCAGAACAGCTACTTGAGAATCTTTCAATGGATTTTATATTTAGTTCAGGTCTTCGTGGTATGACTGAGCGAAAAATAAAATAAATCGAAGCTAGTTTTGAACCCGAAACGAGATCAAACAGACACGCAAAATTTTACAATGTTTTGCAACCGAATTATTGCATTAAAACATCGCCATATTTTTCTATGGGCTATAACTTTAAATACCATAAAAACACTTTCTACGGGTTAAACATACACCCATCTGTTAGGATATCAAAAAATATCTCTGGGCAAATGGTTTTAAGTCGCCCGCCTTGGCCTGTGTTTCTCATAGATTTTGCGCAAAATCCGCCGTTGGAATGTAAACAATTGCGTGACGCGGATAGTCACTCTCGAGTAAATATTCGTCTCCAACAATCCGATGAAAGCAATTTTTGAAACAATGTCTGGATAAAATAATAGAAAATGTTTTTTTTTGTTTAAGTTAGTATAAATATATGTATATTTTTCGTTTGCATTGCAACACCCACGACATCCCTAATAAAGAAGGTGACTACAGTGCTCCAGAAAATGATTCAGGTGAATAATTTTTAACCCGCTTGTTTATTTCCACAAGATGGCTCAGTTATTAATTTCACTGATAAGTTACAATACAGTGACAGTTTTAGAGATACACTTAACCAATCCTCTATAGTTTATGGCAATGGAATCATTGACTGACAAATAAAGTCAAGTGGAAATACCATAAATTCTATAAACTACTAATTGCGTGACGGCATCTCAACTCTTCTAGCTGTGTACAAAATTTGTTTTTACACAATATTGGCCGTTTTCACACTAGAGACGCATAATCCGTCTAGACGGATTATCCGTCTAAATAGACGGATAATCGGACGGATAAAAATAGACGGATTATCCGTCTAAAATGAGCACCGTTCCGTTTTCACACTAAGACGAATTATCCGTAATGGACGGGTTATCCGTCTCTAGTGTGAAAACGGCCATTCTCAAACTCAGCTAGAAAACCCGGAATTTCTGGAATTGAATTAGCCGAGGAAAAAATTGCGTTTGCGTTTCAGTCATAGTGGGAAAAAAAATCCATCTTTTCTACTTTGGTTGTTTGATAAATTAAGTGACAGTATTAACGCTATTCGGTACCTGTCTGAAATTTGCAGATCATAACACTGGTAGACAAATAAACATTACAGTGGTCGATCTATGAACGGCAAACGTCCATCTTGTTTTGTTCGCGGAAGTCGGTCACGGAAGAGCGAATTTCAATGAAATATATATAATTTGATTAAGCGATTAGCCAAAATAGCGAGCGTCGATAAAACCAGGAACATGGAACATTCCGGAACGTCGAATAATTATAATAATTTTGCGAAAAATATGTAAAATTAAATTTTCAAAGATTAAATCAAACAAAAAATAAACTGGTATCAGCTCGGAAAATACAAACAAATAAAAAACGTAACAAAAAAAAAGAATGAAAAGAAAGAAAATTAAAATGAAGGTGAATGCAATGAGTGAAGGCTAGCAACTAAGAAGAGTAATCTATTCCTTCCATTCGTTCGCAGTCAGTTTAATCACGTGACTGTCCCTTATTCCCAGATTTCGTTCTTCACAGAAAACCAAGGTGGTAGCGTTCGAACTCCTTAATCAGACCTAAAAATATGGGTACACGAGTGTGATTTCTTTATTCAATTCATTACGTCAAAACAAAGAAATGCGTATACACGATTTCTCATGAAGAAATAGTTTCTCCATGAGACAGAAATAGAACTCTTTAGCATTGAGTTTCTTGTCTAAACTAGTTCGGACTTCTCGAGCTCTGATGACAGTGTAAACAAATACAAAAAAGTTTAAAAACATTTGGCCACGCGCGCGCTGTCTTGCTGGGTCGCTGGTCAAAGCTTTATTGTCTCTAGAAATATTTGTTACAAGTGTTCAAATGCATTTCCTGGAAAATTCTTTGTACAGTACAGGTTAATTCTTAATTAATTAAAAATACTTTTACTGTAGGCTATAATCTTTTCATCGCTAGTTCAATTTCACGTGCAGATCGTTATCTGACATTCGATCAAACTTAGTTTTCTATCGAGCCATTCAAGTTCAATTTTCTCTCGCGGGGTCAGCTTGAGAGCTTTAGTCTCGATAAGTTCTTCTTTACTGTGTTCAAAATATAACCATGCTACGCGGTTTTTTTGGTAACTTAATTTTTGCCGTTAGTGCTCGAATGTTCTGCGGAAATCATCTTAACCGGAAATCATCTTAACCGGAAATCGATCCGTCGAAATCAACAAATACAAATTTAATCACTGTAGTGTTCCTTCAGATCACGTAAGGCTACAAACGAACAATATCAACTTGTTATTACGCTTAACAAATGAAATTAGAACGATTTTCTTTCTAGAACTCGTTCTTGTAATTAAAATGATCAAAGAAAGAACGACAGCTTAAAACGACATAGCGGTAACACCCGAACTCCAAGTGAATTGCTTTTAATTGGCGTTTTTAATTAACGAAATTTCTAAAGCAATGCCTTTCAAATTATTAAAGTTAAAAGTGGTCCATTATGTTTTTCTTTTTACACCCAAATGTTCTAAGATAGCCATCTGCAGTTTGTTGGAAACGAATTATATATTCAGGGTGACCGTCCGCGTCACGCAATTGTTTACATTCCCACGGCGGTTCAGGAGAAAATTTATGAAAAACACAGGCCAAGGCGGGCGACTTAAAACCATTTGCCCAGAGATGTCTTTTGATTTTCAAACAGGTGGGTGTAAAGTTAGCCCGTAGAAAGTGTTTTTATGGCATTTAAAGTTATAGCCCATAGAAAAATGTGGTGATATTTTAGTGCTATAATTCGTTTGCAACACATTGCAATATTTTGCGTTTCTGTTCGATCTCGTTTCGGGCTCAAACGAAACCTCGATTTATTTTATTTTTCACTCAGTCATACCATGAAGACCTGAGCTGAATCTAAAAACCATTGAAAGATTCTCAAGTAGCTGTTGTGCGACGTGCGAAGCAATCAAATTTCCAGAAAATTCAGCATAACTGGAAGTAGATTTTGAGCTCAATCGGGGCGAAATCGTTTTTCGCAAATTTCTTCCAAAAAAGCTGCATTAGCAGAAACTAACTATGGTCCGTTTGTTCTCTAGCTAGGGCCAATCTTTGGGCAAAAAATGAGCAAAATCGATTTTTCGACTTGTGCCGTTGTTTGGTCCATACTTGTGGGCAGTGGCTCTTAAATAGGGTAAGGGTTTTAGGAAGTGGGCCCCACACTCCCACCTGATTTATCAGGGAGTATGAATAACAATAAGCACTCAACGATTTGTCTTTAGAAAACTGAGAAACTTGACGGTTGGGTCAACGAAGTCTTACAGCCAAGAGAAAACAGCCCAGTCAGAATTATATATTTCGCAACTGGCCTATATGTTTTTAGAATAATAAATGTAGGTTTTAACATTTAAGAACGTCACATGAACCAAGTTTGACCTCCAATTTATCCTTCGCCATTTTTTTTTAAATTTCAACTTGAAGCCTAAAAAAGGGAAGAACATCAGCACGTTCCGGTAAAATTGTTCGAAAGAAAAAACAGAATCGAAAAAAGGCAGACTCCATATTATTACAAATACCTTTCAGAACTTTCTAAAACATGTTCAACTATGAAATAACTGAAAAAGAAAAACCAAGGTGTTTTTTTATGAGTAGTTCCAGTAGACCTATAGACCCTTTTCATAAATGGCTTCCAATTTCAAATTATTTTGTATGCATTTAAATTAGCCTCAGTAAACTCGTTTGGGAGTAAAAATTCTTTTGAATTAACAACTCAAAAACAAGGTTAGTCGGGCTAATTTTAAAGAAATTTATAATTTGCAGCTATTTATAAAAAAGGCCTATATACGGATGATATTTTCAGACGGACACTATTATTAAATGCTCCGTCAAGGTACCTCTTTGATTATAGATTACTTGCTACATATTTGCTATTTTTTATTGTCATATAACCTTTAGATTGTATATTGTACAAAATGAGGTTGCATGGGAACATCGCCGTTGACCAGGCCAGCAACAAGACCGTAGAAAAAGAAATTCTATTTTAAGGGCCACTCTTTTTTGCGAAATTTTAATTAGAGGCACATTTGCAATGAAAACTCATCTTATTGTAAATTTTAGGTTCCTAACGATATTGCGCTAGCTCATGACGTGATTGTTATTGACCACATTTTCACCAGCGGATAAAAGGTAATTATTTTCAACATAGGCTTGCTTTAGGTCGCGAGTGCGACATTTTTAAAGTCTTAACGTGTAGAAAAATCTGATGACAGTGCGTCTGGTGACATAAAGAAAATCCATTGATCTGATGGTGTAAAATGGAACTCACTTCCTTGTTTACCATCTGTTTCACAATAGACGAGATGACTCTGACAATTACCAACATAATAACCCAACGTCGGACGACAGCTGCCGCCTTTTAAAACGCTATTGGGAGTGCAAAATGAAATCATATACCTATTGAAAAGCAATCATCAAGCAAAAGATTTAAATTGTCTTTCATATAAGATATGTTTGAAGAAAACAAAACAATCGCTCCTTTTTTTACCACAAGTTTAACAATGGATCAAACCAATCTTGTGCAACATAATTATTCTGCGGTTCACTGTATTGGTGACCTTTCAGACGCTTTAGGAGATGAAAAATGTATTCATCCAACAAAGCAAACAAAGCACTTATATAGAACACATCGTTATCAGCGCGACGAGGATTTCTTGTGCAAAAAAAAAAAAATCGAGGTGAGAATCTGGAATAACAATTGTTTCCTTTTTCCAGCTTTTAGATTGTGTCTATTTTAGTATTAAGTGCAGGCTGGATAGGAAACTCGTGTCTTTTTCTTCTATTAATCCTTTCCTGTTTCATTTCACAATTTTATACTATACTGTTTTAAGGTAAGGGGAGTTAGCAAGATTTTCGCAATTTATACAAAAAGAACCGGTCACCACTAACTTTGTCAACTGAAGAATGAAATATCTTGAAATGAGAGAATCAATATAAACCTCAGCTTTGCGTCGAAAAACTAGCGTTAAAACTGATCATGACAATGCAAATTTGTAGGGTCCCTAGCCTCCGTCTGGAATTGGCTTTAATTAAATCACACATTTGTGGGCTGTCAACCTATCCTCAAGTTTTTGTCGTGGTCCGATAGCATTTTCTTTAAGGCAGTGGTCAACTGTTTAACCCGACGAATAATTATCCCTAATGGACTTTTTATATGAGTATGGATCGTGGAGATTTTTGATTGCAACAAGGTATCAAGTCTTTGGTGGAAAATGGTTTCAAAATCAGGAATTGAACCAAAACTATAGAAGAAAGAAAACAGTCGAGAAAAAATGATGGACGTTTTATGAGCCCTGATGGACCAAAAGTACGTTTGAAATGTAAAGTTCAGTTAAAGTTTGCAGTTCAAAAAATAAATATCAAGTCTGCAGGGATCTGTTCTGCCCTAATGAAAAGATAAATATCAAACAGTTGTTTCACTGTTTTACATCCACAGGATAGTTCCAAAGTGAAACAACTTTATCCTGCTCTCGTATTTTGGACAGCATGTTTAATTCGTTTTCACCATATTCCTGCTACACTGGTTGATGTGGAATGAAAACCACGCTACACTAGCTGCACAAGGTAAACTGAATAAATTATTTCCTCACCGTATTTTCCAGTGTAACCTATCATTTCTAAAAACCTGACGCCTTAGTGACGCCAAATTAAGTACTGGAGAATTCGAATTAAACACCGCGCAGTTTACTTCTTGAAAATTAATTACACTTGGACGAATGATCGATAAAATGATCGATAAAGAGAGTCTTTCCAATGCACCCTGCTAGGCTGCGAGTGTGACTTAACGTGTAGAAAACTCTGATGACAGTGCGTCTGGTGACATAAAGAAACCGGGCCCTCATTGATGGCATAAAAAAGGAACTCACTTCCTTGTTTACCATCTGTTTCACAATAGGCGAGATGACTCTGACAATTACCAACATAATAACCCAATGTCCGACGGCAGCTGCCGCCTTTTAAAACGCTATTGGGAGTGCAAAATGAAATCATATACCTATCAAAAAGCAATCATCAAGCAAAAGATTTAGATTGTCTTTCATATAAGATATTTGAAAAAAACAAAACAACCGCCTTCTTATACCACACGTTTAACAATGGATCAAACCAATCTTGCGCAACATAATTATTCTACGGTTCACTGTATTGGTGGCCTTTCAGACGCTTTAGGAGATGAAAAATGTATTCATCCAACAAAGCAAACAAAGCACTTATATAGAGCACATCGTTATCAGCGCGACGAGGATTTCTTGTGGGAAAAAATCGAGGTGAGAATCTGGAATAACAATTGTTTTCCTTTTCTAGCTTTTAGATTGTGTCTATTTTAGTATTAAGCGCAGGCTGGATCGGAAACTCATGTCTTTTTCGTCTATTAATCCTTTCCTGTTTCCTTTCACAATTTTATACCACATTGTTTAAGATAAGGGGAGTTAGCAAGATTTTCGCAATTTGTACTAAAAGAACCGGTCACCATTAACTTTATCAACTGAAGAATGAAATATGTTGAATTGAGAAATCAATATAAACCTTAGCTTTGCTTCGAAAAAATGGCGTTAAGATCAGGAAAATACAAATTTGTAGGGTCCACCTTCAGTCTGGAAATGGCTACAACTAAGTCACACATTTGTGGGCTGTTAACCTATCCTCAAGTTTTTGTCGTGGTCCGATAGCATTTTCTTTAAGGCAGTGGTCAACTATTTGACCGGACGAATAATTATCCCCAACGGACTTCTTATATGAGTATGGATCGTGGAGATTTTTGATTGCAACAAGGTGTCAAGTCTTTGGTGGAAAATGGTTTCAAAATCAGGAATTGAACCAAAACTAGAAAAGAAAGAAAACAGTCGAGAAATATAAAGTTCAGTTAAAGTTTGCAGTTCAAAAAAATAAATATCATGTCTGCAGGGATCTGTTCTGCCCTGATGAAAAGATAAATGTCAAACAGTCGTTTCACTGTTTTACATCCACTGTTCTCGTATTTTGGACAGCATGTTCGTTTTCACCATATTCCTTCTACACTGGCTGACGTGGAATGGAAACCATGCTACTCTAGCTGCTCAAGGTAAACTGAATAAATTATTTCCCCACCGTATTTTCCGGTATAACCTATCATTTCTAAAAACCTAACACTTTAGTGACGCCAAATTAAGTACTGGAGAACTGTAATTAAACACCGCGCAGTTTGCTTCTTGAAAATTAATTACACTTGGACGAATGATCGATAAAATGATCGATAAAGAGAGTCTGTCCAATGCGCCCTGCTGGGTTTGTTGAAGTCTATTATGAATTTTGCCAAACGTTGTCTGTTATTGCAATCCCGTATGTTCTTTACCTTCATATACATGTGGAAGGAGCATCCGTTTCAGTTCGTTTTCTTTCCTTTCGCGTACTGTTACTCAGCGGGGCCACGGCTTGTTTCTGGGCATATTATAAAATGGCACACGCCGGTTTATAAAATAGTATAAGGGGTTAATGATGCAGATAACTTTCTACCTCTTTCCAGTAGAAAAAAATCACAAAATCTCAAATATTACTAAAATAAAAATTATTAAAAGTAGGGGACAGTACGTCATCTCATAGGTACTACGATAGATGTCATTCATAGTTTGGCAAAACAAATGCATAAACACAGTTAATTGTTCTCCAACGCATACATCAAAAACATTGAGTCCAACCACATAGGTTACTTTATTCTTTTATCGGGCTTTACCCAGTCAGCCTCAAAACAGGCCTAAAGTAAAGACCGAACATAATCATCCTCGGAGACCCAGGGGCTGCTAGTCGGGACGATGCAATATTTTCGGGCGAGCGATATTTTCGGGTGAAAGTTTACTTCAAGAGCGGCAGAGCGCCTGGTCACTTACTTTACCGAACCAGTTCCAGAAGTGTGAAATCCGTACCGCTGATTACCCAATCAGCGAATCTTTCGCCTTCCTACGCGAAGTGGTTTTCTTCATCTCCTTGATCATTGAACGACTTTCCAAGATGTGCAAATCTCCTCTGCATGGGCAGAGCAACTATGTCGATCGAACTTAGGATTGATCGGCCAAATGCAGTGCACGCACTTCCTTGCTTTCGCGCGAAACCGAAAATGCCTTACCGATATAGTGTTGGGCGTAAATTCGAGGAAGCCCTCCAACAAGCCCTAAAAGAAAGCTTCTCTTTGTTTCCTGTGGTCGTTTTGAAAGTGGAACAAAGACTTATTGTGGCGAGAAAATATGTTTTCAGGCAATAATCTACGAGATTTGGAAATAGTTTAGCCTGTTGCCTGGAGTATTGCATTCTTTAATGCTAATAAAAGCTTACGAATTCCCTGTTAAGTAAATCCGTGGGTTGTTGTAATTTCGCTTCTTATACAGGCGGATCAGGATTTTTCGTGGGAGGGGGGGGGGGGGGGGGTGGTGGATGGTTGTAGAAACAATGGGGCACATTCTACCAAAACGTTTCAATTTGAGAGTTGGAACCTGAGTAAAAACTAGCTGTTATACCACAAATACAAGCAATACTACAAAGTAGAAATTACAATGAAGTACCTTTCTTTCATTTCTCCTACAATATTAGACTATATTTACGATTTCCTTCAATTTTTTGTTTACTCAGAAGGGGGGTGGCTAGCCACCCAATCAAGCCCCCCCCCCCCCCCCCCTCTTAAATCTACCCCTGTTATATCAATTGTTGAGGACCAGGTGAAGTACCTCTGGTCACTGGGAATTGTAAAGCTAGATATACATAGGAGAAAGCAAAACGAGTAATAAAGAAATATTGGATGGAAAGGGGGAATTCGCTTTGCTGCACAGAAGCCCGGAGTCATTGACCAAGGTTGAGAAATTCAGGGCCATGTTCTCGAAGGAGTTCTACCAAAACATTTCTGTTGCTGTTGTTTGTGTTGAGGTACATACTGCTGTTCATTAATAAGTTCACTGATTTGTTTTCCAGGAAAGGGGCTATTCTATTTTCATACTACTTTTAATTATGAATCTGTTTTAAGGGCCACTCTTTTTTGCGGAGTTTTAATTAGAGACACACTTGCAATGAAAACTCATCTTATTGTAAATTTTAGTGATTTCACGCTAGCTCATGACGTGATTGTTATTAACCTATTTTCACCAGCGGATCATATTAATTATTTTCAACATAGGCTTGCTTTAGGCTGCGAGTGTGACATTTTTAAAGACTTAGCGTGTAGAAAATTCTGATGACAGTGCGTCTGGTGACATAAAGAAAATCCATTGATGGCATAAAAAAGGAACTCACTTTCTTGTTTACCATGTGTTTCACTGTAGGCGAGATGACTCTGACGATTACCAACATAATAACTCAATGTCGGACGGCAGCTGCCACCTTTTAAAACGCTTTTGGGAGTGCAAAACGAAATTATATACCTATTAAAAAGCAATCATCAAGCAGAAGATTTAGATTGTCTTTCATATTTTTTTAACCTATTTTCACCAGCGGATCATATTAATTATTTTCAACATAGGCTTGCTTTAGGCTGCGAGTGTGACATTTTTAAAGACTTAGCGTGTAGAAAATTCTGATGACAGTGCGTCTGGTGACATAAAGAAAATCCATTGATGGCATAAAAAAGGAACTCACTTTCTTGTTTACCATGTGTTTCACTGTAGGCGAGATGACTCTGACGATTACCAACATAATAACTCAATGTCGGACGGCAGCTGCCACCTTTTAAAACGCTTTTGGGAGTGCAAAACGAAATTATATACCTATTAAAAAGCAATCATCAAGCAGAAGATTTAGATTGTCTTTCATATTTTTTTAACCTATTTTCACCAGCGGATCATATTAATTATTTTCAACATAGGCTTGCTTTAGGCTGCGAGTGTGACATTTTTAAAGACTTAGCGTGTAGAAAATTCTGATGACAGTGCGTCTGGTGACATAAAGAAAATCCATTGATCTGATGGCGTAAAAAGGAACTCACTTCCTTGTTTACCATTTGTTTCACAATAGACGAGATGACTCTGACAATTACCACCTTAATAACCAAATTTCGGACGGCAGCTGCCACCTTTTAAAACGCTTTTGGGAGTGCAAAATGAAATCATATAACTATTGAAAAGCAATCATCAAGCAGAAGAGTTAAATTGTCTTTTATGTAAGATATTTTTGAAGAAAACAAAACAATCGCTTTTTTTTAACACACGTTTAACAACGGATGAAACCAATCTTGTGCAACATAATTATTCTACGGTTCACTGTATTGCTGGCCTTTCAGACGCTTTAGGAGATGAAAAATGTATTCATCCAACAAAGCAAACAAAGCACTTATATACAGCACATCGTTATCAGCGCGACGAGGATTTTTTGTGGGAAAAAAATCGAGGTGAGAATCTGGAATAACAATTGTTTCCCTTTTCCAGCTTTTAGATTGTGTCAATTTTAGTATTAAGCGCAGGCTGGATCGGAAATTTATATCTTTTTCGTCTATTAATCCTTTCCTGTTTCATTTCACAATTTTATACCACATTGTTTTAAGATAAGGGAAGTTAGCAAGATTTTCGCAATGTGTACTAAAAGAACCGGTCACCATTAACTTTATCAACTGAAAGATGAAATATGTTGAGTTGAGAAAATCAATATAAACCTTAGCCTTGCGTCGAAAAAATGGCGTTAAGACCAGGACAATGCAAATTTGTAGGGTCCACCTTCCGTCTGGAAATGGCTACAACTAAGTCACACATTTGTGGGCTCTTAACCTATCTTCAAGTTTTTGCCGTGGTCCGATAGCATTTTCTTCAAGGCAGTGGTCAACTATTTCACCCGACGAATAATTATCCCTAACGGACTTCTTATATGAGTATGGGTCGTGGAGATTTTCAATTGCAACAAGGTGTCAAGTCTTTGTGGAAATGGTTTCAAAATCAGGAATTGAACCAAAACTATAGAAGAAAGAAAACAGTCGAGAAAAAATGACAAACGTTTTATGAGCCCTAATGGACCAAAAGTACATTTGAACTATAAAGTTCAGTTAAAGTTTGCAGTTCAAAAAAACTAAATATCAATTCTGCAGGGATCTGTTTTGCCCTGATGAAAAGATAAATATCAAACAGTCATTTCACTGTTTTACATCCACAGGAGTGATAGTTCCAAAGTGAAACAACTTTATCCTGTTCTCGTATTTTGGACAGCATGTTTGTTTTCACCATATTCCTGCTACATTGGTTGATGTGGAATGAAAACCATGCTACTCTAGCTGCACAAGGTGAACTGAATAAATTATTTCCTCACCGTATTTTCCGGTATAACCTATCATTTCTAAAAACCTAACGCCTTAGTGACGCCAAATTAAGTACTGGAGAATTGGAATTAAACACCGCGCAGTTTGCTTTTTGAAAATTAATGACACTTGGACGAATGATCGATAAAATGATCGATAAGAGAGTCTATCCAGTGCGCCCTGCTAGGTTTGTTGAAGTCTATTATTGCAATCCCATCTGTTCTTTACCCACATAAACATGTGGTAGGAGCATCCGTTTCAGTTCGTTTTCTCTCCTTTCGCGTACTGTTGCCCAGCGATCCCACGGCTTGTTTCTGGGCATATTATAAAATGGCACACACCGGTTTATAAAATAATATAAGGGGTTAATGGTGCAATAACTTTCTACTTCTCTCGAATAGAAAAAAAAATCACAAAATCTCAAATATCATTCATAGTTTGGCAAAACAAATGCATAAAGACAGTTAATCGTTCTCCAACGCTTACATCAAAAACATTAAGTCCAACCACATGGGTTACTTTATTCTTTTATCGGGCTTTACCCAGTCAGCCTCAAAGCAGGCCCAAAGTAAAGACCAAACATATTCTTCCTTGGAGACCCAGGAGGTGCTAGGCGAGACGATGCAATACTTTCTGGCGAGCGATATTTTCGGGCGAGAGTTTACTTCAAGAGTGGCAGAGCCCCTGGTCACTTACTTTACCAAACCAGTTCCAGAAGTGTGAATTCCGTACCGCTGATCGCCCAATCAGCGAATCTTTCGCCTTCTCACACGAAGTGGTTTTCTTGATCTCCTTGATCATTGAACGACTTTCCACGATCTGCATATCTCCTTTGCATGGGCAGAGCAACTATGTCGATGTAATGTCGGGTCGATCGGCCAAATGCAGTACACGCACCTCCCTGTTTTCGCGCCGAACCAAAAATCTCGTACCAATATAGTGTTGGGCGTAAATTCGAGGAAGCCCTCCAACAAGCCCTAAAAGAAGGCTTCTCTTTGTTTCCTGTGGTCGTTTTGAAAGTGGAACAAAGACTTATTACTCAGAAACTTGTGGCTAATAAAAGCTTACGAATTCCCTGTTAAATCCGTGGGTTGTTGTTATTTCGCTTCTTATACAGGGGCGGATCAGGATTTTTCATGGGAGTGGGGCGGGGGTGGAATGGGTGTAGAAAGAATGGGGCACATTCTACCAAAATGTTTTAATTTGAGAATTGGAACCCCATGATAAACTGTGAAACCGAAAATGCAAGCAATACTGCAAAGTAGAAGTAACCCAGTCCTTGTATACATAAAAGTAGAAAATGCAATTTTATCCCTTTTTTTTCGTAACCTCATTGTGATTCATTAACATGCAATGGTTAGGAATTAAACTTATCATCATCATCATCATCATCATCGTTAATATTTTTGCTACAATATTTGACATATTCACCATTTATTTCAATTTTTTTTGCTTCCTCAGATGGGGGGTGGCTAGCCACCCAATCCAAATCCCCTCCTAAATCTCCCCTTGTCATATCAAGTCAGTGTTGAGGACCAGGTGAAGTACCTCTGGTCACTGGGAATTGTAAGGCTAGACATTCATAGGGGAAAGCAAAATGAGTGATCAATAAATATTGGATGGAAAGGGGCAATTAGCTTTGTACAGAAGCCCAGAATCATTGACCAAGGTTTAGAAATTCAGGGTCATGTTCTCGAAGGAGTTTTACCTAAGCATTTCTGTTGCTGTTGTTTGTGTTGAGGTACATACTGCTGTTCATTGATAAGTTCACTGATTTGTTTACCAGGAAAGGGGCTATTCTATTTTCATAGTACTATTGATGTCTAAAAGCCGACAGACACACCACACTAACGTTTTTCTCGTTTTTATTTATAACAGGAGGCTCCAAGTAGCCTATACTCATACTCGCGAGGTTAAAACTCGTATAAAATAGATACGCAATGCGTACATAGTCAGATGAGCAATTTGAAAACGTTTGCCTTCTGACAACTAGAAATAATACTGGAGAAATGCTTATTTGAAAAGAGTGCATTATAGATCTAACATATAGATAATTAAGGTGAAGGAGAGAAGATAAGTGCTGTAACGCAATATGCCATCTCTATTACAAGGATATGGTCAGGCGAATATCAAAGCAAGCCGAGTCGAAAAATTATAGATAGAAAATTAGCAAACGATCAGAATTGAGATTTGGATGAAATATCTTTTTTCATAGCAATTCTGAACTAAATCTATTTAGGCATTTTTTGTTCTAGTGTTTGACTTGTTTATGTTGGTTGTTAGGAATATATTCCAGTACTGGGCCATTGTAACAAATATCAACTTTGCCTTATTTTTATTATATCTGTAATTTGATTTTAAAGTATACTTGAAACTTGATAAAATAACAGTACACTCAGTAGGCACCTGGTGTTTTCTGTATGTTATATCATGCGATGCCATATTTCCGAGAATTAAAATATTATCATACAGATATCCTTACACATGTTGCTAAAAATGTAATAGGTTTCAATAATTAATACAAAATACAAGGTGTACTAGACTAACTAAGAAGCAGAAAAAGAAAAAGGAAAAAAAGAAAAATCTAAACACACAAGTGTTTTATTACCTGAAATTGTTCGTCACATTCTTCTTGACTCGATCCCGATAGGAAATCGAGCAATTTTAGTTTTCAATGGACACAAACTTTGTACCAGAATAACTTTAACTACATTACAGTCCTTTTTGCATCTTCTAAAAGCTAAAGATATAAACAGTTGTCTTAAATAACATCAAAACACTTTCTCATGGAAGCTCGAGAGAGTAATTTTCAAAGTTCATAGAAATTGTCAGGTAAAACACAAGTGAATTTCATCATCAGTTTAATTTCACCAGTACTTTCAACTGTTTCATATATTACTTCAAAATTTATTTTCCATATTTGGAGTTGTTAGAAATGATTTCTTTTGAGAAGATATTTAAAAGAGTCGCACAGAAGTTTGCAATGCAATGTAAATAATCTCGGTAAAAAGTTGTTACCCACTTGTTACTAGAGCTAAGCTAGTATATAACTATAACTGAACTGAACAACTTTAATCTGCATTTGATAATGGCGACAAGATAACGCCGAAACGTCAAGTTATAGTATTTATTTTTCTTTTAAAAGGATTTCTTTGAAATCGAGTACCTTTTGGGATTTGAGAGACAAAAGAAACTTGAAAATTTTGTCCCGAAATCCTCGGAGACATGGTAGAATATTGATATATCGAACGTGGCCTATTACCTGCCCGTTTTGTTGAACACGTACATTTACACGAACAGGAAGCATTTTTTGACTAAAAGATTAAGAATACAGAGCACTTTCTTATTAAATGATTTTTTGTAATATGTCCTTGAATCTCCAAAACGCTAATAAATTTGTGACTTGTCATATTGTCAGATGATGATCGATATAAACGATGGCTTACCTCTCCAGAAACGCTTTCTTGCTGTTCATGCATGCTCACATGCCAGTTCAGAATCTTAACGACGAACTAAAGGACTGATGTAATGATAGGTACTATGTGACTGAGAAGCGAGGTGGTCCTCAGGCAGGCAGGCTGGACGAAGGTCGGATGGCTGTTCAAGCTGTGCAAAATTATCTACTGAGGGGAGTGGGGTGGGGTAATTGTGAAGAAAAAAATCATCCAATCTACTTTTAGACCAAAACAGTACACACTTATATAACAAAAAAAGAAAATCAAATAGGGCTGAGAAAGATCTGTGTTGAGCGTTCAGGGTCCAAAAATTAATAAAATTCATGCTCAGCTTGAATAACCAACCCGTCCCTTATCAACCCCTGAAAGTTCAAAGGTCGCCCCTCAAAATATGGCGTAGCTGTTTTACGGGCAATTTCTTTTCGCGTAGCTGTTTACGAGCAAGTTCTTTTCGTGTTGCGTAGCTGTTTACCAGCAAATTCTTTGTGTGTGGCGTAGCTGTTTACCAGCGAGTTCTTTTCGTGTGGCGTAGCTGTTTACCAGAACAAAACGTGAGTATTTCTTCTTCATTTTAATTTGACTACAACATTCAAACACATTGCATTAGAGTGGGGATCGATACTCAAGTAGCACCTTACTCAAGTCAATATAGCTGACTTCGATCGCGAGCGTGATCGCATGATTGTGTGACTTTGTGATAACCTTGGAGCATTTTTGATCAAACCTGAGCAAAATAGTATCTTGCCTGCGTCGCAGATAGTCTAAACCACCGATTTAGACTATACTGGGGTTTTTGTGACACATCCGGTTGCAACACATGCTAAATAATACCTTAGACGAGAATTACCTTGATTATTTCCTAGAGAAACTTCGAATTAGTTCGGGCACCTTGATCATTCTGTTCTGAATTTGGGCACAAAACCCATAAAACAAAACGTACAGACTTGTTGTTGGCATGCATAGCATTTATTTAGCTCTCAGGGAGTAACGAGGATGCTTCAAGGAAAAATTCTGGTGTGCTATGCTGCTTTTGTTTTACTTCATATCGATTTACTTAGCAGTACTGAAATGTGTGATTCGTGACTTGGACATAACGAAAATAAATCGTCTCTGGCTTACACAGATATTTTTGTATCGTTTCTATAAGCTTATATTGCTGAATCAAGGCTTTGACTTGGCAGCAGTGTTGACCGCGTTGAAACAGCCCAACCCCAATTGTGACTGACTTTAATGTCAGTTAAACTATTTCTGCTCCTTTCTCACAGGGAAGACTGTGTAGCAAACTCTCTAATTTACATTGTTTATCAACACTACAGACTGATTTCCAATGCTGCTGCTATGGCTCAGATTTTACAAAAAGGGAATTCTCTATACAGCTTACTGTCAAAGTGCACTCGGCAAACGTTTTTGCTTCTTTGTGAATTACCATAGAAAGTGTCTGTATTTAACATTAATTTTAGCTTGTACTTCAGTGAAAGTTTGGCAGGTAATGTCAAAGCTCATTTGATATAAAAGAATTGTTAATAAGTTACGATGATTATAATTCATACCCTCTTTATTCTGCTTGTAGGACATTGAAATGGTTACATCTTACTGGCCTAGCCTACTTCAAATTTTCAGCATAACAGTGTAAACAAGTATAATTTGGCTAGATAAGGTTTCACAAGACAGTACATAACGACCTGAGTAGTAGAAATCATTCCAAATTTGTACTATCTAAGTTGTCATGTGAGCAAGCTTGCAATAAACGATCTTTACTTGTTCTTTCAAGACTCACTGTCTCTAAATAAATCCGTTTTAGTAGTTGGTTTTATATCTATATATGCATTGTTCATGTTTCAAATAAAATAACGACGGGTCACTACAAAACGTATTACTGTTAATAAGGTAATAAGCATGTATTCATGTCCGACCATGTACGCACTACGTTCCTATTTTTGGGCTCTGTCTGTGGCTGCCCTCTGTGTATTCACCTTGTTTTTATACTCCAATGAAGGCCCTTGAATTTTCTTGGTTATAGTTCCCTTCCCGTTACACAAACCAATTTTTACCCAGGAAGTGAAGCCTGTGTTTAAATTTCGACTCTCTCTTTTTTTCGTTTTTTCCCTCGTTCAGTCAAAAATCGCCGTCTGGTCTCTAAAGCGCATGCGTCACCTGTGCCCGTAGGGCAATTTACAGAAGTTGTCGTCGTGAAAAGTTAGCACGGATTTCATGATTTCTAGGGCGAGGAAATTACATACAAACGAACACACCGTTCGCAGTAGACCAACACTAAAGGTCGTTAAGCTTTTTCGGAACGGGTTGGTCTGCAAGCCCTACGACAGGCAGAAGCCTACAACCAGTAACGAGCAGATATTTAAACAGCCTAAAGAAAGACACAGCAACTCGAGCCACCAATACAGCGGTTTGGGCAGAAAACGCCACCGGGAAGACAAGTCCGCCAAAACTAACGACAGCACCGGCGTGAAGAGATCCCGCCAAGAAGAAGAGCTGAGTTCAATACAAGAAAGGATTACTAGCTCAAACAACTCCATCGCTTTTCTTAAAAACCACTTGGAGAAAGGGACTTGTCCTAAGACCTTAAGATATAGCGCGCGGGCAAACATTACGCCCGATGAGGATTTCAAAAAAGAAATAGGCTCGATCAGGAAAAAAGCAGAACAGGCTCTCGTAGGAGAGCTGGTGAAATTTCACCATAGGCGCATTGAAAGACTCACAATTAAGTTAAGAAAGCTTGAGCAAGCAAAGTCTCGAAGGAGCAACTTTGTAAATAAGCAGTCTTCAAACAGAAAACAACCGCCGGCTAGTGAGAAAATTGTAAAAACGAGAATGTAGACGAACTAGCCACAGTCATTTTAGCCAAGATTAGCGACACACTGCTGGAAAAGATCAGGTCTGAAACAACGAATACACAGAAGGAAGCTTATCCTGTTGTTCTATCTGACTCTTTAATGATAAAGGAAGAGGGGATAAAAAACAAACACAACAACAAAGCGGCGAAAAACCGCAAAAGAAGAGAAAGGAGAAAGGACCAGAGTAAAAAGCGTTTTCGTAACGCCATTGAGTCACGCAAAGAACATATCAAAAACCTGTCAAACACACAATTGACAGACGAACAAATCACTTTACTATCACGTGGTTTAAAATTCATTCCAGTGCCCGTCACGAGAGAAAATCTCATTAAGCGCCAGTTACTCGCAGGTTTTAATCAATTTGCTAGGCGGACGCGCTTCCAATATCTCTTCTACGGGGAGGAGAAAGAACCTCACCCTTTCCACGTTACGTCAGACTGGAATCCACCAGTTCAACCTTCTGTAGCATTAGAAACATTCTTAGAAGAAGTCAAATTTGAACTTGCTACAATCAATATTGAGAAACCAAAAGACAATCTATCACATAGAGAGCGGTGTGCGCTCAAAGAACTTTCGCGTGACAAAAACATTATACTCAAGAAAGCTGATAAGGGAACCACAACCGTCGTAATGAATAGAGAAGACAAAATGCGCGAGGGTCAAGCCCTACTCAATGACATTAACAACTATCGACCCCTTGAAAAACCTATGGTTGATACCACAGCCAAAAAAGTACAGCGAGTGATTAAGTCACTGCTTCAAGAAGGCCACATTGACGACATGACGACGAAATGGCTCTCCCTTACGCCAAACCCTTCAAGAATACCAGTGTTTTACACACTCACTAAGATTCGCAAACCGACCCCTGTCGGTAGACCTATTATATCAGGGTGCGATGGCCCTACAGAACGTATCTCAGCTTTTGTCGATCGCCTTCTTCAGCCTATAACACAAATACAACCTTCATATCTAAAAGATACAACAGACTTCATCAATTTTGTAGAGAAAACAAAATTGCCTCTCAATACCATCCTAGTCTCAATGGATGTCACTAGTCTCTATACTAACATACCACAAGAGGAGGGTATTAACACTGTATGCGAAGCATACGAAGAATTTCATCAGGGGAATCCCCCCATACCCATCAGATATCTAAGAGAAATGCTCAGTCTGATCCTACAAGAAAACTCATTCCAATTTAACGGAAAAGATTTTCTCCAATCTCATGGAACGGCGATGGGCACGAAAATGGCCGTAGCATTTGCTAATATCTTCATGGCCAAAATAGAACGCGAAATACTGACACAAAGTAACACAACACCCATCTTTTGGAAGAGATTTATTGATGACATCATAACAACGTGGGACACAAACAGAGACAAAATAGAAGAATTTCTCTTGAAGGCAAACAGTTTTTACCCTACTATCAAATTCACGGCTGAAATATCAGAAATAGAGGCGACTTTCTTGGACACTGTAGTGTACAAAGGCGACAGATTCCTCAAGGAGTCTATACTTGATGTGCGAACACATTTCAAACCTACAGAGACCTTTCAATACACGAATTTTTATTCGTGTCACCCGCCAGGCGTCACGAAAGGCTTTATTAAAGGACAAGTGTTAAGGCCTCTAAGAACAAATTCCTCACAACTTACTTTTGAGGAAAACATTAGAAGTTTTGCCGTACGCCTTAAGAATAGAGGTTATCCAGCAGCAACAGTAGAAAAACATCTCTCAGAAGTCAAATTTTCTGAAAGAAAAACGTCGCTGACAAATAAGAACAGAACCGCATAAGAAAATTCCACAAAAGAAAATTCTATCCTTTGTCACACAATACCACTCGGCGTTGCCCGACATAAGAGAAACACTCATGGGGAAATGGCACTTGATACAGAACCAACCACAATTAAGAAATATCTTCAAGGGGCCACCCCTTCTATCATATCGCAAAGGAAAATCCGTAAAAGACATCCTTGTCAAAGCTAAGCTATAAAGGGTATACAACCTTGCGAACTGCAGGAGTCGTGCTGGCCCGTCAACACTTTTAAAACTCTATAAAAACACGCAAAACAGTCAACAGGACTTGCGCGTAAACAGCTACATTTGAATCATGTGGTGCCAGAACAACCAAAGGAGGAATAAACCTATACATCGAGCAAGAGAAACATAAGCTCGACCAGATAGCTGCAAGAAACATAAGAATGTCTCTAGACAAACGTATAGCTTTCTCAAAGTAAAGTTACGGCGTCTCCGAAGAAAATCGTACGAGGAACAAATATGATATCCGTGATAAGGATCTACCTACTGGGCCCGGCGTCACAATATAGAATACAAGTAGGCAACATGTTCACGGTAAATTTCATATTTTGTCCCCCAAAAGCAAATTCATGGAGACTTAAAAGCATATCTTGCAATAGAAATGAGCCTAAACAATGCATAAACACATGGCAAATTACAGAGGTGTCAAACTCAACGAGTCGACATGCAGATAACAGTGCAAACCATGCAGACCTATGACCTATAAAATTTTGCCATAGCACGATCTAACGGCTCAACTCCACTTAAAATTCCTCCTTATTACACAACATGAAGTGTCCTTCATGAACACGAGTGAAGCGACAAGAAAGGTCGAGTGACCGAACAGAGAACGGCAAATGTACAAATGTCACGAACCGTAGAAGTCGTATAGGATAGTCAACCCCATTTTACATTAAATCTCAGTTTCGCATCGCAGTCTATTTAGATTAAGCTATTTCTGACATAAATTCTTTTTTTTTTTTACCTTTTACTGAAAAAACATACAATCGTGATAGTTAATCTTACCTTCCTGTAACTGGATCAATTCATTTTCTTGTCTGGGGTTCCTCTTAACAGATTTTCCGTCTCTTAGCATGGCATTTAGTTCTTCGTCTTCTAATAAAGAGGCACGCCGTTTACGACTTTTGCTGGACATTTGCAGTTTGCTTGTCGTGGGCGCGATCGCTCTGTCCATTGGCCCTTTACTTTCTACCAACTTCAAAACATGGACCCCAGTTGCCCAAGAGGTGACTTTCTGAACAACCGACACTGTAACATAGGAAAACTAAAGTTGCAATAACAGACAAGAAGCATGTTCTGTATACATACAGTGGTCCATTACATAGCTGCGAACGTAGCAAAAACAAATTCGGTAGAATATTTTTAATACTTAATAAAATCAATGGAGAAAAGGCACGAATAAAGGTATAAGAGTTCCTTCAATGCGGTATATGTGAAATGCATATACATACAAGCAGAATTTCGATTATTTGATTGGTTACATCTTAGAGACTTCCACCGCCTGGAAAAACACCAGAAGATGGCAAGAAAATTCTTTCGCTTTATTTCAACATTAAGCTTTTTCTTTCATTTTTGCTGTCATATTGCCTCGTCGGAAAATTGCATGAAGGGAAAAAGAACTACACAATTCCCGAAACTGTGCCACAATATATACCTCATCGCTACATACGCGGGACTTGATTTCCGCGATTTGACCGGCCAGCGAAAACTTGTTTTTAACGCTTTTGAATTTATTTTAATGCTTTTAACGTTTTTTGGCCAAACCGTAAAATTACGTTCCGCTAAATATGCCCGATCTACTTTTACGAAATTAAGTTCCTGCGAAAATAAGTAACAATAAGGATTAAGGAGGGTCTGAACGGGGGGTCCACATGTCGGTTGTCGGTTAAAATTTCCTTACTTTGTCGGTTGTCGGTAAAACTCAGTGTTTTTTTTTTTTGTTTTTTTTTTTTTTGTCGCTAGTCGGTGAATTTTTTCTCGTTTTGTCGGTAGTCAGTAATATTTTTCGTCCTTTGTCGCTAGTTGGTTAACCCCATTCAGACCCTAATTAAGGTATGTCAAAACATGCGATGCTTTATATCACCCCTATCATACGCCAAGGCCTCCTAGCGCCAGCTCAGATGTCGACATCCCATACACGAACGCTGCGAGCGGATAACAAAAATACACACGCTGAATGTAGACATAACGTACATACGTGGGCAATTAATTGCATGCCCATAT
>NW_028301552.1:14342500-14462500 GCF_042242905.1 Orbicella faveolata
ATTCGAAGATTTAGGATTCCGGCCCGCTCAGATGCCGCATGGAGAAAAAAATAAGCTCGGATATTTGTCAGATATTTGTCCGTGGTCATTATCTGTTCCGAAAAGCTAACAGTTTCCCGCGAGCGAAACTCGACGAAATTGGAGCTTCGTGGCACAGATAATGTCCAAGGACAAGTATCCGAGCATATTTTTCAAGTCAAATGGGGGCCATTGTGTTTATTATCCTTTAAATATGTTCACATTACGAGGATTTGGAGAATATCACTCGGATATTCCCCAGTTTTAGCTGGGGAATATTTAGTCACGTGACGCGTCTAGACCAATATTTGCGAAGACTGATTTGATGGATTTATAATTAGCTCTTATTAACCGAGCTAAGTCGATCTGTATGGGAGAATCTTGACCGAGGCCGTGAGTACAGACCGAACGCAGTGAGGTCTGTACACACGACCGAGGTCAAGATTCTCCCATACAGACCGACTTAGCTCGGTTAATAAGACGTTTATTATATGGCAAAGAAGAAAACTTTAATTCGTTTAATGTGACTGGTTTGCTGACATTTTCCTTGCAAACGGAGATGAGCTTAACTTAAACCTGCCGAAACTTGCTCGTCCCCTTTACTTTTTTTTGTCATCAGGCTTTTTGGCACTTCCATAAATGATTGAGAAGAAAATAAAAGAAAGCGGTGAACATTTTTGTATTTGAGTTTGCTACTTTTTCAACGCAAAATGAAACCAGTCTAGATGCCGGTCTAGATCGGAAAATCTAGACCGCGGTCAATATCGATTTCAGCCAATCAAACTCGTGAATTCGGTAGTTTCCAGTCCTTGTGAGACACAGCCATATAATAATATAGAATATTAAATAAAGAAAAACTGAGATTAAACCGTTTACAATTAAAATCGGCGCCAAAAAACGACGTTTTGATGTTATTGTGACATCATAATCAAGTTAGGAAAAAACAACAGTAATGTAAAAAAAAAAAAATAAATACTTTTGTTTCTTTTTAAGATAGAGTACGGTAACCAGATTTTCCGTTTTTTGTTCTGAACAGGAATAACTCAGCATTGTTTAATCTGCATTTTGTTTGCACAATTACAACTCTCCTAAATCTAGATAATTTTGAAAATCCCGCCAAAGTCACGTCTTACTAGACTCGTTTTCGATCTTGGTCCGATCAGATAAAAAGAAACAGATGGCTCCTTGATCGCAGGCCTGAGGTTTGCTACTTTAGTTAGCGGAGAAATCTGAATGATCTGGAAACGGATTATGCCGTCGAAACGAAGAGCATTCATCGTTTTGTTTCAGATATTCCATACCAAAAGATGAATAGTTGTCAGTTTTGCACTGTATTTTTATTATTTACAATATTTCTACACAAATGATTCTGTTGTCTAAACAATTCAACGTTATTACACCAGGGTTTCAACCGTTGTGTGACCGTTATTTTGACTCTCCACCATTACACAAAAAAGGTCAATAAAGTGCTTTAAAGGGAGTTTTACCCTGTCCTGTATAGCCCCGCTCCTTATTTAAAATCAAGGCTTGGAAAGTTCTGGAAACCTTTTAAATCGTTCTATTTTTTTTTTTAGCTCATCCTAGCATAATATTACCAGCTACCACTGTGCAAACACTTCCCGGCTACAGAATGCTGTTTCCAGTAACTGGAACTCCTCCCATACAAACAATAATAATGCGAAATGGAACAGTGTTGGGAAATATTTATTCCGTTTCATTATATGAAGAAGGAAATTACAGCTGTGTGGCCAACGGCGTCTATGGATCTGACCATAAGAATTTCACAGTAACTTTTAAAGGTAAGGCATTTAATATTTCCTCGGCAAAACTAGTTACTTAACAGCCATAGTTATAGTTTTTATGAGTTATGGTTATAGTTTTTATGTTTGGCAATAGGTAATGGTAATAGGACTGAGTGGAGTCCAGTTCGGTCGGTTATCATAAGAGTGATAACGAAATCGGACGACCGCGCGCGGGAGTCCGATTTGTTTATCACGAGTATGATTACAGACCGAATCGGACGACACGAAGTCTTATCACCAATTAATCATAAAAAATCACAATTTCCGAGAAAAGAAGAAGCGCCAAGTTGTGAAAGAAAGGCAAAATTTGCATTAAAATACCTACAAAGGAGATGTAAAGATTTTTTTTTTTTACTTTTTAATTGATTTACAAACACAATATACATAGGAAAAACTAAGCAAATAAAAAGGGGATATAATAATATTAGAGCACAATACTTACTTACTTACAGTACAATATGATCCTTAAGACTGCGTACATCGTTCTTTACATAGCTACAACAATACAGTTTGGAAAATGTCCAGTTTTTTTTTTTTTTTGATTTAAAGTTTCAAACAAAAGGCAGTACTACTAACGCTGCCTTTGCTATATATGTACAGTTTGAGCATTATATTACTAACCAAAAAACAAAACAACAACAACAAAAAAAAAATCAGTTAGTTAAAAAAAAAAAGAAAAAGAAAACTCGTCATCAGTGAATGTTGAATAATAAGTTGAAAGGATTTTTGGAAAGCAGTAAGAGACTTATTTTTAAATGCAATTTCTTTTTGTATTATTAATTTTTCTTTTAGAAGTGTGAGAAAACTGTCGAAAGAGAGCTTTTCGTCGTGCAGGCCGCTGCAGTATATAGAAAATTTCGCAGTTAGAAGCACATAGTTCAAAGAGTATCCATGTTCCGTTTTGTCAAAAACACCGTATAAAATCATGCTATTTGATAATGCTAGTTGCTGTTTCGTTCTATTTGTCCACCAGTTTTGAAAGGTCTTCCGAAAGGCTATAACGGAAGAGCACCGTAAGAACATATGATCTAGGGAGTGTTTATCAGCCAAGCATTGAAGACATACATCGTTGTCAGACATTTTGGCTCTAAAAAGAGACATTTTAGTTGCGAGAATGTTGTGTATCATCTTATATTGAAACATTGTTGTTTTAATGTCACACTTGATCTGGAAAGGTAATTCGTACACTTTTTGGACGGTTTCCGGGATGAAACCATGTTTTAAGAGTTTAGTTTCAGCAGTAGTTGCTACGAAGAATTTCCTCAACAGCAAGTTGTACACATATTTGGTGTAAACATTCTAAGGCCACCGCGCCTCCTACCGGCAATTAGGCGCCAAATCACAAAAGCAAACGTGCGCACGCACGCACGCACGCAACTACAACTTTGAATGTGATTGGCTTATTGAACTGTTCGATAACAAACTGTCCAGTAACAAACTGTCCAATAACAAATTGCCCGATAACAACTTGGCAAGTGAATTAGTGGAAAATAGGAGTTTTTTAAACCAATCACAATCGAGGAAATTGTATTTTTTATGATTAAGGGTTTGTTATTGTTATTATTTCAACATCTAAATACATATGGGGTTAGTATTAAAGATATACGATTCATCGTTGATGTCTGCAGCAAATGAAATGACAAAATTGCTGGGAAGACTACCGAAAATTTTGTCGAAGGAACTACAAGGTCATGGAAGGATTGGGAACTTTTTGAAGAATTTACGACTGTGCCCTCCGTACCTTTAGAAAAAAAAGGTTTGCTATATGTACATGTGTCTGGTGCTTGGTGATGGCCAATAGAGTTATCTGGAGATGCTAATTAATATCACATCAGTATTAAGACGCATTTCGCTCAAATTTCGAGCAATCAGCTCAAAAACTACTCACTAAGGCTCCATTTATATGGTCTCGGGTATCCGAGACAAATCTCCCCCCGAGGCAACTTTATGGAGCGTTTACATGTGAAAACGTCGTCCCTGTAAGCCGAGTCAAAGTTGACCCTGCACGATTATTCATAACCCTTATTGAATTATCGAATCTGCAAATATTTCCCTTTATTTGAATTTCCCTCGGTCATTCGATCACAGTGGGTTTTGCCGAGTTAATTTTCTCTTCTTTGATACAAATTTCTGCTTTTAAACCTAAATCTAGGCGTTACGTGACACTCGCCGCGCCGAGAATTGTCCCGGTTAGGCGAGCCAAGGTGTATATACGAAGAAAAGTTGTCCCGCCAGCCAGGGTTACCCTACCTGCCAAGGCGAGACAACTCGCCCACCCGAGTTGTCTCGTCCCCCGAGGCTGGTTCACGATCCTCGTGTAAACGGTTGGTCGAGTTTTGCAAAGAAATAAGTTAAATGTTACCACGTCCAGGTTGATTCGGGGGGAGGGTTGTCTCCGGTACCCGAGACCATAAAAATGGGGCCTAAAAATTTGCTCGAAGCATGGTAACTTTTTGAATGCTATTTGAAACATCTCACTTTAACTCATTTCTGTAAGTGACCTCGCGATTAAATTCTCATGCATTCCCGAGAGAGTTAGTGTCAAACCTTGTAAGAATGTTTAAAGCGTCCGCTATTGTGTTTGAACTCACTTGAAATGTCTGTTTTTATTAAAATATGGATAACGTCAAATTCAATTTTCTCTCGCGGGGTCAGCTTGAGAGCTTAAGTCTCAATAAGTTCTTCTTATTTGTATTCAAAATATTGCCATGCTATGGGGTTTTATTTTTGTAACTTTATTTCTGCCATTATAGCTCGAAGGTTCAGCGAAAATCATCCTAATTAGGATTTGTCGGCAGAATTTGTATTTTACAATGTCCAGAAAGACACTAAGTCACGAGCATTGAGCTAGTAATGCATCGACTTGCATGTTATAGCTCATTAGATACTTATTTGGTTTTTGAATGAAGTATGTAGTTCCCATATAAAATCCAGTGAAAAAATATGAACTTGAACTTAAGATATATAGAAGTTTTTATTTTTGTGCACACTTAGGTAGGCCGGGTGGGGGCGAGGGAGAGGGGTGTGTTATTGGTGAAACACTGTTACACGTGTTGTCACACATTTCAGTTGAATGTTCCATAATTTAATTTGAAAAGTGATGAATACAAACTATTTATATATGTGTAACATGTCTTAATAATTAATCGTTTAATTACGTTCGTTACATACCCACGCGAGCTCTTACTTATTAGTTGTTTTTCACATAACGACACCCAACGCAATGGACTAGAGATGCCTGTAATATTGTGCAAAGGAGAAACTAACAAAATATTCTTAATTAGATTTTGAAATTAAGTGGTTATTGCTTGGGAAATTACACATCTTCAAACTTGGTGGAAACCTCAAATACCACAGGACGACCCTCCCCAATAACTTGCAATGTAATCGATAGAAGAATTTTAACTCTATGTTTCTTACTTAAAGGTTGTGGACATAAGTGTTTTCATGAAAGGTCTCTTAATGGAAATGAACTTTATTGTCTTAATGTAACATCAGAAAAGGATATTCTAAATTGCATTACCACGATGACGGAAATAATGTAAGTCTATTACACAAAGCATGACTTGATATACATTTATTTATTTATGTACTCAGTCATTGTTCCTTCGTTTTTCCGATTTTTTTTTTTTTTTTTTTGATAAGAGGTGTGCAGGTGTCAGCAGATATGATACTACGCTTGACAAACACAAATTCAAGCGAGAGGAATTTCCTTGTTTGAGTTCACTCGTTTAATATTTTTTTTCTTTTTTTTTTTTTTTTTTTTCTCGTCTAATAATGCACCTCGGCTGTTTGAGCGTTGCAATCATCTTTAGTTGTAGAGTATACGTTTTGTCAGGCAAATATATCGAAATGATTTTTTTTTGGATGCATGGCGTCCACTGCTGAGGAAATTGCCAGAAAACTACAGCGAAAGTTTAGAAAACGATATACCCAGTCGTTACCCATCTTCTGCAAAAAATAAAATAGAAATGTAATATGATTTGTAACGAATTTGAACTAATGACCCCAAGACGGTGAACAAATACTGCACACGGCTCCAGCGTCCCATCAAGTAAGCGTCGCATGAAGGCATGATGCAATTATTAACTGTTTAACAATTATGCATACAGACGCGTTACTAAATTGTTAATTACTCAGCTATAAATTAGCCAATCCAAACACAAAATAGCTGTATTAAAGTCCATGATACAAAGATAACGTCTGCTAAATTTTAGATCAACTGCTTCAGTACCCTTACCAGACAAATTATTTGTTTGATTACAGAGGATGTATTGGAACGTTATTACAGAGAATCCATGGGCACGTTCCAGATAATTGCTTCTTTCTCAACTAAGCTATACGAATTGTTTAACTTTTTTCTATTTTATATCTTGTTTGCGTAATAATAATATACCAGCAACAATTTCTGTATTCTGAGTCGCCAAGAACATGTAAATCAATCTCAAATCAGTGCAATTTCATCAGTGTAGTGAAGTGAAATTGAGTGCAAAAAGGTGAAATTGAAATAATTGACACTCCGACAGAATGGAGCACGAGCAAACAAAAATGAAACAATGATTGGAACTCTTTGCCTGATTTTAAAATACAGCGAGTTCATAACAAAACAAAGTACAAAGCTCAGCAAAAATTACTAAACTAGTTATAGCGTGTTGTGTAAGATAAGAAATATACACAAAAGCTATGAGGGCAAAAACATAGACTCGAGCTTGAAGTGAAATATGCAGGAGCCGATCGCGACGGAATTACAAAATCCCAGTTGAAAAAGTAAATGTTAAAATTCTTTAGTACTACGATGCAAAACGCTAAGAAAGACCTAACAAGAGCCATCCTATTTTTGAAGACGAAAGGTACAAGCAGTCTACTTTTACGAAAGAACAAAGTTTAGATTTTAGGTAGGTAAGATAGTTCACCAACAAAACGAGACAAAAGCTTCAACAGTCAAATATAACACGTACAACGTCTGAAACCAGGAGAAGTTAATAAATGTCCATCAGTGCTAAGAAAATCCCATTCTTGGTTTATTTTAGCTTCGTTCCTCGGTAGTTTGATTAAAGCTACTTGTGTTGGGTTGAAGAGTTTCTTCTCGGCGAATTTAAACTTAAACACGGTACAGAGTGTTTCAACCACTCGAAAAACACTTGGCAAGAAAGCCGCATCAAAACCGCAGGGAGTTTATCCGTTACTTGGTGGTCAAGTTCAATTAAACTGTGAATAAGCACTGCTTTTCACGGTTAAAAGTAACTGCTCAGTCTTTATACATGACTTGGAGAGAGTGAATTAAATTTTACGCCTGAATTAACAGGTCAAATTTTCATCCACCAAAGTTGAAGTGGCTTCACGCCTCCATTTCTCACTTGTATATTTTTAACAAGTATAAATCAAATGATTTTTCTCGCGCAATTTGGAATAAATAAGCAGTCGTAATTTTTTCAAAGGCTGCAAATCTTTTGTGGTCTTAGAAAAACCCTATTTGTGCCTATTTATTCCAAATTGACTCGAAATCATTTGATAACCTGTACTGATCAATTAATTTACTTTTGCAGGGATTTGTCCTCAAATAATATCACTTTTCCACCAGATCATGACAGAGTGTTTGTTAACCTCACAAATACGGAATACCTGTAATGTGCCGATCAATTCGAAGTTTCAACATCCCCCCGAACAACCCACGGGCATTTGACTGTCTTCCGTGCCGGGGAGTTAGGGAATTTGACACAAAAGGCCTTCCTAGTGGTGGGGAATTTGAGCCTTGCCTGGGTGGGGCGGGAAATTTGAACCTGGCCTGGGTGGAGTGGGGAATTTGAACCTTGCCTGGGTGGGGTTGGGAATTTGAACCGGAAGTGTCAAGTCTTTCCAGTGAAATACACGTCGTTGTTCCACCGTATTTAAAGGATAAGAAGTCGTTTTCGTCAGCGAATGGCTGACAAGCCGAGGGCTGCCAAAGCTTTGCACCATTTTTTAAGGTATGTTTAAAAACTAGCGTGTATTTGAAATGTGTGATTTTTTGGTTTTAAAGCTTGTATAGTCAAATCAGTTGTTGGTCAATGCGTAGAAAGTCACGGTCGCTGATTCTGCCTTTTTGTAAAATAGTTGTTGTCTGCAGAGCATGAATCGCTATTGAACTGTGACTGAGCAAACGCTGAAAAATGTACAACAACCTCTTTCAAACAATATTAAACAATTATTGGATGAGGTTTTTGTGATATCCGGAATGATCAAGGTCGAGGTAAGCGTTATCAGCCGAAGTCGAAGGCTTGTTTTAAAGAAAATAACGACAATATCGCATTATCGCACCGAACACAGTTTATTTTCGGCAAGCCACAGTGTTCTTACGTGAGCTTGACATTGCTCTTGGAAATCATGTATTGCGCAAGCAACCTACAGATTATTCACTAATCTGTTAACAGATTAGTGAATAATCTGTAGGTTGCACTGTTTCCCAGAATTAACTCTAGTCTTTTAGCCAATGAGAAGACAGATGGTGACTACAATGTATAATAATAAATATAATTCATTCGAAGGTATTACAATCAGTAGCAAAACGCGTCTAGTATCATAAATTTTTTCACACCATGGAATGACGCATGCAAGTGAAAAACCAAACATGACAACGGCGCCAAAAGCTAATACGCGACTTTGCTAAATCCGGCACTTAGACAGGGCATTTGAACGCAATTTTGGCCAAAGTTGCGAGAATCTTCAAAATCAATCTTCAAAAGTTCGAATGCTCGGGGGGTTGCCCGGAAGAATGTTGAAGCTTCAAATTGATCGACGCATAAGTGAAAAGTTGTTCCATACTGCTAGGAAACGTTGGACCGGTTTTAACCTCTTTGAATCTGTGTAATTCAGGGTGTAATTCATCATCTTCTCGCAAACTGAGTTATCACCGGCTGAGCTGTGTTATATTAGTAATGATGCGAACCGCTAAAATTGACCGCTCACGAATAAGTTTCGACGAATGAGTTTTAAAAAACATTTAGCACAGGGGAAGAAGTTGTCTCTTTACTTTCATGTTAAACGGATAATTCAAGCAATGGACTTTCAAAATTTAAATAAATGCCTTAATTTTGGACACGCATTTACCGTGAATACACGCGTGGACACGGGGATCTATCAGAACGTTACTTCCCGCCTAAAATCTTCCACATTTTCAACATCTGAAGTAGTATTTGCAACCCTGATACGATGCATATCCATCAGAATGTTACTTTTAGTTACCCTCAATTCAATTTCTTCTGGGGATAAAAGATGACTGCAAATTAGAACTACAAATAATTTGACAGTTAGCACTATCTGGATGCCTGTGTAGTTTGTATTAATGTTATTCAATGAATTTTTTGCAGGAATTTGCCGTCCAACGTAATTGCAGTGCGCCATAAGGAATTGTTTTTTAATTTGATGAATTTGAGAGAACTGTAAGGGACTATAAGCAAATTGCATAATATAAACTACAGGCGATTTTAAGGCGGCACTGCCACACTATATTTGCGTCCTGTTGGGAGAAAATAATGCGAGAAAATATTTTTTTCCAACTAGGCGTCAATATAATGCTGTAATGCCGTCTTAAAATCAAATTCGGCTTTGTCTCGCGTTCCTTCAGAATAATAAACGAAAAGAAAAGTGACACTTCTTTCGAATTAATTTATATAATTCTTGTACGATCGAAGGTTTGCCATGGATACCAGGACGCCGAAAATTATGTTTTTTGCTTCTCTGCGAGTAACTTGGATATTTCGATTTTTAATCAACCGTAAATTCCTTTCCGAACCTTACACTGCCCATAATGTCAAAACTTTTTTTTCGCTCATCTAATTCTACATTTCACCTCATGAGCTTCTGCGAAAAAAAATTTTCGATTTGGATAAAACGCAATTTTTTCTACTAATCTTTACAAAGTTCAAAATTCTATTTTCTTCCAGTCGACCCCTGCCACTGATCACAAGAATAACGTGCTCAAAATGGCCACAAGACTGATTCCTGTGACGTAGGTTCTGGAACCTACGATGAAGAATGATGTTGTTTTCTGGATCATTAACGTTGTTACAAAGAGCGGCAACGCACCTTTCCGGCATTTTCAGCTAAATGAAAACAACTCTGAAGCAAAATTTCCACTTGTTTTCGAGCCAAATAAGTCATGACCCAAATCACGTGTTCCTGAACCTACGTCACGACACACTTCAAACCGAGGAAGACTGGTGTGAATGGTGGACCAAAATGGCGGCAAATTTGAACGTCTTTAAAAACTTATAAAAAAATGCGTTTTATCCAAATCGAAAATTTTTTTCGCAGAAGTTCATTAGGTAAAATGTAGAATTAGATGAGCGAAAAAAATTTTTCGACATTACGGGCACTTTAAAACATCCATTCATTGTTTCTTAGTGGAGTTTTCCAAGGTATCGAGGAATAAAAAAGCCGAAGAAATATTTTTAAGTAAATTTATCGTCATTCAAACTCATAAATTTAATTAATTTCACCAAATTTACCAAGCGAGTCGAAGCACGAAAAAATGTTATTTAGCCAAAAGACGGCATGGGATAAATTACTGAAACAAAAAAAACTCTTTGAGAATTCTAGCTGTTCTCCTTTGTGGCGGCCTGTTTTATTATTGTTCTCATTTTGTTACAGATGGTTGTCTGACAACGCTATATCACTTTTACCGGATGGAGTGTTTTCAACTCTTAAAAGTCTGACCAAACTGTAAGTGCAAAAAAGCGTTTGATGTTTGATGATAGATAGCCAACGAGGCTGGCAGCGCCGAGTTGGCTGTAATAACCGAATAATTTTCTTTTTTTTTTTTTTAAACTATAGAAAACTAAAATAAAATAAAAATAGCGCCCAAAAATATTGTTCCTATGCCTTCTATAACTTCACAGAAGTTCAGGTCTCACGAGTAATCATCGTTTTATTGCTACAGAACTGTTTCGTATGGTACAAGGACCACACTCATCAAGGCAATTTTAACGACTGAACTGTCGAAATTGGAAACCTGGTAGTTAAATACGGTTAAGTATGGTTGCTATAGTAGATGCGTTACAAATGTGTTGGGGAGACGTAAAACTTTGTCAAACTTCCACTGGGCAGGAGTACCTCGAGTCCAATGAAAGAGAAACCAAAACTCGTTCAGGAAAAGATCCTCGGAATGTAACAGTCATTGCACCGAAAATGTTTGCTCTGCCGAACAACGAGAAATGTCCAGAAAAGGCCTACAAGTCTAAGGAGAAAAGCGACCAATGGAAATGAAAACAGATGATGCACCGTTTTACTTGGCGGTAAACAATGTAAAATCTACTTCCGGCAAACCCTGGTTCAAAATAGTTCCAGTCGGTGTGAATAAGCTTAATACCTTAATGAAAACAAAGGCACAGAGAGGCGGACTCGGGCCAATTTTCAAAAACCACAGCAGCAGAAAAACTATGATTCAAACTTTAGTCAAGAACGACGTGCCGCCAACTGATATTATGCAACTGTCAGAACACAAAAACGTTCAAACTATCACTAGCTGCTCTACCGTCTCACAGAAACAACAGTTGAACATGTCTCACACTGTCACTGGACTGAGTTCGGGAGAAATAGCTCGCCAATCTCATTCTTCTATTCCGGAAAAAAAAAAAAGAGTCTGACGAACTCACTTATCCAACATTTCGTCCAACTTTTTTATCAGCAAAGCAAGCAAGCAAGCAGCACAACAGCCCCTTTCTCTTTTTGCGGGTGCTGTTATAAGCGGAGGACATATTAGTGTGGCAATAAACACTTTAAATCAATCGCCCACTCTTTCAGTTCGAGGGGAAAACCCTAGCAAAACTTATAAAAGAATCAAACCTCTTGATTCGGATTCTGACTAGTGTTTGTCAATTCAAGCATGCGGGTTCTGATAAGCAGCAAAAAATGAAGTCTCAGGTTTTCACTTCTGTATTTCAAATTTTAAACTTCTCGGCGTAGAACTATTTCGACATATTTTCAGGATGTCTTATTTTATTCTAACTAGTTTTCCCTTTTAACGGCATTTTTGCTTGATAATTTAGATGTAAAGTACTTTACAAGGAAGCCATTTCAGTGCAACTCGCGAACTGTGAGACGGCTTGATCGCGCGTTGTTTTCCTTTGAAAGAAAATAAAAATATGTTTATCTTCGAGTTCTGCTCGCCTATGAATCTCGGTATGTATATAATAAATGGGTTATTTCACGGTTAGTTCTCTTGTATGATTTTTATGCGCTCGTTCGCTTGTTTTACACAACTTGTGAATAAAAATCCTATGCGCTCACCAACCGTAAAATAACCTTTAACTATATCATCCTGGCAAAGCCAATGGAAACTCTCAGTGAATTGCACTATCCAATGATTAGTTCATATAATGTGATTTCTCTGGAGAGAGCTGTCCCAGAGTAGTTTTTTTGGTGAATGACGTTGCGACAACCGGAGCGGATGTCATCTTAAGCCAAAAGTTGTTTGTTGGTCGATGGTGAAAAGTATGGCACGTTGAAACCAATTGTTCTGTTCAAGTAAGTTTCCTGTTAACTTAGTTAAAAGTAGAGTTGTGGCAGTTTTAATCCTTCTATCGCCATTTAAATTAGATCCTACAGTTTGAGGTTCGCTGGTTGATTTTATTTATGTCATGAATAAGTTAACTGTACTGCTGATTGAACATGAGGCTGAATCCCAACCAATTTTATGTTTTTCCAATCAATTCTCTCAGTGATGAGATAGTCAACATAAGTATTTCTCTTCAGCTTCTTCTATTCACATCTGTAGTGAAAAATATCACTGATGAATATTTCTCGACCACAACCAATACACGTTACTGGGACTCTGCTGAATGCCTCAAAACGTACGATCCAATAAATGACTGACTCTGGAAAGCTGGTGAACCAAGTGCCTCTTGGCAGATGATAGGAACACCGACATCTTACTAAACACGTATTTTTCAAGACATGAACAAAAAGAGACAAATGTACTCGAAAGAAAACTACTTTACTTGGCTGACGACAAAAGGATCGGAACCTTCATTTACGTTTTTAAGCCGTAAATAATCAATCCTCTAGTAAGTGTAGGTAAAGTCCGTATACGAGCCAAGTGGCCCATCAGAACGGCGCTTATCTCCGATTTCAGTCGGATGAAGCGACTAGGACTACTGTACTTCTACTCCCCCTGCGTGCGATTCCAGTCCATCGCGGGGTAAGCTTCCACCATTGAATTTGCCGGTACTCATTTATACGCCTGGGTGGAGAGAGGCACTGTGAGGGCCGGGAAATGTCTTTCCCAAGAACAAAACACAATGTCCCTGCCTAGGAGTCGAACCCGGACCGCTTGATCCAGAGGCGAGCGCAGCCATCACGAGGCCAACACAACTAATCAGGGCTTTTTTTACACGTCCGTTAGTTTATCAGTGGTCTCTAGTCATTGTCGTCAATTTTAGTTTTTTTTTAGCTTTCGTGTTGCCTTAAGCTGTATTTAGTTGTAGTTAGTTGTATAGAATTCCTGTAAACATGACCTGCCTAGATTAGCTGAGCTACCTGCGGGCATGTTCTAATTGTACTTTTAATTTTAAAACACAATAAAAATGTATGTATGTATGTCTGTCTGTCTGTCTGTCTGTATTTATGTATGTATGTATATACTGATCCTGTGAAACATCAGATATGCTTGGTGTACATGTTAGACAACGTTAACACAGAAACTATTCTTTCTGCATTTTCTGTTGGTGGTGCCATAACAGTCAGGCCAACGGTTCTCGTCAGTTTCAGGAGCTTGAAGCCACAAAATGGCTATTTCAGACAGTTTCACTGGGAAATATTATTGCATTAAGGTATTGGAAGACAACTTGAAATAAATATTGTTTAGTGTAACAGTGTCTTTCCAGCCCAAGACGGATACTTTGACGGTAAACTGGTTTTCCTAAGAATTCCCTGCCCACCGAACCGCTCC
Source organism: Orbicella faveolata (assembly GCF_042242905.1). Lineage (NCBI taxonomy): Eukaryota > Metazoa > Cnidaria > Anthozoa > Scleractinia > Merulinidae > Orbicella > Orbicella faveolata. Next base: position 14,356,247 of record NW_028301552.1, read on the forward strand.
ATTCAGAATACAGTCCAGCACACTAACCAATATGCAAAACTACAGAGGTCCTATTTAATTCGTTTTCCAGAAACATACAACCATCGTTTATCCCAATTTGTGCGAGTTGTTCTTGTAATTAAATCTCGAACGTACCCCCTACTGTTTTAAGTGAGTACTCTCTGATACTTTTAACAGGAATTTGAGAAACAATAATATTTCAATTCTCCCTGACGGAGTGTTTGCCAACTTGACGAGACTGGAAAGCCTGTAAGTAAAATGAGAGATTAATGAAATGTTGTAAGGTTGGCAATAATCTTGAAAGCAAAAATTTCTTCACATCCCATAAAGGGAACATAAAGATAAAAGGCAGGCAGAATAATAACTTAATTTTACCCTTGGACGTACAAATAATACCCCAATGGGGTACAAGGGGGGGTTGATGGAACCCCTCACTTTGGTTTTTGTTCTGTTAGTGCACAGCGAAATACATTTATATTGATTAGATAGCCCTTAATATGCTCTACGAGGTGATACCATTTTCCTCGGTTATGACGTCATATGACGTCAAATGACGTCATCTGACCCGCCATCTCAGATCCGCCATCTTGAAAATTGCTATTTTTTTAAAAGTCAAGAAATAACGGAAATTAATGCAAAATCAAGTCAGAATGCTTATAAAATATACATGCAGTTCGTGAATTTCTTCAATTTGATTTAGCAAACTGAAAAATAGCAGAATAATGTCAAAAACGCTGATTCTTGGTCAAACTTACATCAAATTTGCGGTTGCAATGATAGACACACAATTGACATATCAAAGTTTCTGCAGAGGATGAATGAAAAGCTACTGAAAGTTTTAGCCCCTTAGAGTAAATTGTCTTTTTTAAAATTTACAAAAAAAAAACCTAAGGGTTGAGTTCAGTTGAGTTGATAACTTTATTGATAAAAAAAATTACAGTTTCCACGATTGTGATTGGTTTAAAAAACTCCTATTTTCCCTTGCCAAGTTGTTATCGGACAGTTTGTTTTTGGACGTTTGCTATTAGACAGTTTGTTATTGGACGGTTCAATAAGCCTATCACATTCAAAGTTGTAGTTCAAATCAACCAAACATATTCAAAGTAGTAGTTACGTGCGCACGGGCGCGCTTTCTTTTGTGTTTTTGGCGCCTAATTGCCGGTAGGAGGCGCGGTGGTCTTAGAATGTTCCCATTCCCTTTGTGGGTATTTTAATGCAAATTTACCCTTTCTTTCATAACCTGAATATTCTTCTTTTCTCGGAAACTGTAATATTTATGATTAATTGGTAATAAGACTTTGTGTTGTCCAATTCGGTCTGTAATGACACTTGTGATAAACAAATCGGACTCCCGCTGGGCGGTCGTCCGATTTTGTTATCACTCTTATGATAACGGACCGAATTGGACTCTTCTCAGTCCTATTACCATTACTTATCCACGGTAAAATTTTCTTCATCATGATTTAAGGTGGCTCACTTAGATTTTGATGGGTCGTTATAACCACTCTTTGCAACTAGATTCTACAATCATGGTATTGAAAAACTGTCCAATCATTACGTTGTTGCCATTTTTGTGACACAATACGTTACCATAGCAACAGTATGACCTGCTAAAAACACCCTTAATTACAGCTTCAGGGGCTTAAAATTCAAACCGGCACTGAAGAGGCAGAGGGCCGACTTCAGACCCAACTTAAAGCAAGTTCCAGTTAGTCCAGCAAATTTATTTGACTTTCCGTAGGAGGAAGATAAATTCCTAGAGACAAACATAAAACGAATTACTACAAAATAACTAACCGAGGACGGCAGAAAACTAAAAGCAAAATACAAAACAGACGATAAACTAAACGGCTTACCAAATGCTGGACACGGGGTTCAGGGGACCAAGAAGTTACAAGTTACGAGTGTAATGGACGATAAACTAGCACTAAATGAACATGAAAGGATAACACAAATATATACGCAACGAAATTTACATTTAAGGCGAGAAAAAAAAGCATGCAAAATGTGAAGAAATACATTAACATACGAGATTAAAAAAGGACACAAAGAAAACACGAAATAGCCGCAACATCCTGGGGGGCTTGGCTAAATTTAACTCAACATTCGGCAAATAAATGCGACAGTTAGCTTAATTTAAGTGTCCAATAAATGTCCAATAAATGATTCAAAACAGGATTCAAAGTCATTTTCGATGTTAAGTTACATATGGCATATGTAAGTAAAGGATGGAGAAGATTAAGACGGATTACAAACGACAGACTTGAAGAGTGTAGGCTAAACGTTTTAACATGGGGAAACCCTGACGTAGCTCCTTTAAAAATAAGTTAGTCGTACTGCTGATTCAACATGAGGCAGAATCCCAGCCAATTCTTTGTTTTTTAAGTCCATTCTCTCAGTGATGAGCTAGTCAACATCAGCATTTCTTTTCAGTTGCCTCTATTCACATCTGTAGTGATAAATAAAAATGAGGACTATTTCTCGACCACGACCAATACACGCTACTGGGACTCTGCTTAATACCTCAAAACGTACGATGCATTAAATGACTGACTGTGGAAAACTGGTAAACCAAGTGCCTCTCGGCAGATGATAGGAACACCCGCATCTTACCAACGACGTATTTTTCATGACATGAACAAAAAGAGACAAATGCACTTAAAAGAAAACGACTTTACTTGGCTGACAACAAAAGGATCGGAACCTTCATTTACGTTTTAAGCCGTAAATAATCAATCAGATAGTCAGTATAGGTTAAGTTCTGGTTTCAGTCGGATGAAGTGACTTGGACTATTTCTACTCCCCCTGGATGCGATTCCAGTCCATCGCGGGGTTGCCACCTTTCATTGAATTTGTCGGTACTCATTTATACACCTGGATGGAGAGAAGAACTGTGAGAGCCGGGAAATGTCCTTCTCCCCCCCCCCCCCCCCCAAAAAAAAAAAACCCCGCAATCTCCATGGCTAGGAGTCGAGCCCGGACCTCTTGATCCAGAGGCGAGCGCAGCCATCACGAGGAGAACACACCTAACCAGGGCCTTTTTTGACACGTCCGTCAGTTTATCAGTGGTCTCTAGTCATTGTTGTCAATTTTAGTTTTTTTAGATTTCGTGTTGCCTTTAGCTGTAATCAGTTGTACTTAGTTTTATATAATTCCTGTAAACATGACCCGCCTAGATTAGCTGAGCTACCTGCAGTGCAATGTTGTTTACAAAATCCCTTGTGGGTCTTGTCTCTGGAGTTACATTGGCGAGACAAAACAATCGTTTAGTACAAGGCGAAAAGAACATATCAGAAATACTAGACAATGTGCTAAAGGCTCCAATCTAGCGAAACATGCCTGGACCTTTGATCATACCATCGACTTTAACAATGCTGAGATAATTGACAAAGGCAATAGCCGCATTAGAAAGACGCTGGAATCCTGGCACACAGCGAAAACTGTCGAGGCCGACAACAATTCGTGCCCTCTGCCGGGACAATATAACATTCTTTTAAACAAACGCTAATTTTACACTTTTAGCATTCTCACATTCTTTCACACGCTTTCTATTTAATATATGCCATTCGCTTGTTATATTCAAAATTATTAGGTCTATTTTATCTTTTCATTTTTGTCCGTCGAAGACAGCAGACTGGCTGTTGAAAGCTCACAACTTTAAACAATTTTACAAGAGAACGTTTTTTTTTTACCTTTTTTTTTGTTATAATTGTACTTTCAATTTAAAAAGGTAATTAAAATGTATGTAAGTATTTATGTATGTATGTATGTATGTATGTATGTATGTATGTATGTATGTATGTATGTGTGTGTGTATGTATGTATGTATGTATGTATGTATGTATATATGTATGTGTGTATGTATGTGTGTATGTGTGCATGTATGTATGTGTGTATGTATGTGTGTATGTATGTACTGATCCTGGGAAACATAGGGTATGCTTGGTGTTGACAACGTTAACACAGAAACTCCTCTTTATGAATTTTCTTTTGGTGGTGCCATGAGAGTCAGGCCGACGGTTATTATCAGTCTCAGGAGCTTGAAGCCACAAAATGGCCATTTCAGAAACAGTTTCATTGGGAAATATTATTGTATCAAAATATTGGGAGACAGTTTGAAATAAATATTGTCTAGTGTAACATGCAAAGGTACAGAGAGGTCCTATATGCAACCATCGTTTATCCCAATTAGTGAGAGTTATTCTCGTAGTTAAATCTCTAACGTACAGCCTACTGTTTTAAGTGAGTATTCTCTGATACTTTTAACAGGAATTTGATGAACAATCATATTACAATTCTCCCTGACGGAGTGTTTGCCAACCTGACGAGACTGCAATACCTGTAAGTAATATGAGAGAGCAATAAAATGCTGTAAGGTTGGTAATAATCTTCAAAGGAAACATTTCTTGCCATCCGATAAAAGGGAACATAAGGCAGAAGAATAACTTAGTTTTACGTCCAAGCTAACTTATACCCCCACCGTGGTACAAGGGGAGGTTAATTCAAGCCCTCCCCTCGGTTTTCGCTCTGTTAGTGCACAGCGAAATACATTTACATCGATGAGATAGGCCTGAACTGACTCTACAATATAATACCATTTTCGTCGGTTATGACGTCATATGACGTCAAATGGCGTCATTTGAGTCGCCATCTCGGATCCGCCATCTTGAAAATCGCTATTTTCGTAAAAAGTCAAGAAACAACGGAAATTAATGCAAAATCAAGCCAGAATGCTTATGAAATATACAGTTCATGAATTTTTCCAATTTGATGTAGAAAAATAATTTTAAAAAACAGAATTATGTCAAAAACGTTGATTTCTGGCCAAACTTACATCAAATTTGCGGTTACCATGGCAGAGCCAAAAATAATATGCACGCAATTGACATCTCAAGATTTCTGCCCAATCATTGGTGAACACGTTGTTGCCATTTTTGTGACACAATAGGTTACCATAGCAACAGTATGACCTGCTAAAAACACCCTTAATTACAGTTTTAGGGGCTTATAATTCAAAACTGGCACGATAAAATTTTTTTTATATGTTATCAAGTTTCGATAAGAACGATAAGACGTAAGTTTTGGCAAAGTTAAAAGAAATTCTGTTCATAGGGTTCAGAGTTACCTGGAAGTTTTTTTGAAAGGAGGATGTAACTTGACAAGACCAATTTCTGTATTGGAAATTGTTTGTAGGTATACGTCTATGCAGAAATGTAAACTGGAACTCAATTAACTTGCTGCTTTTGGTGCATTTTGGAGCCAACGATAAGCAAGATCCAAATTGAAACGCTTTCGTTGTGCAAGTTAACACAATCCAGCAGCCATTTGTGTGGCTCTTACTCGGAAGTAGGCCTTTGCCTTTGATAAGTTTTCTTTAGATGAATCAACCTGTTGTAATGCCGTCTTAAAATCAAATTCGGCTTTGTTTTTGTGTTCCTTGAAAATAATAAGTGAAAAGAAAAGTGACACTCTTTCGATTCATTTATATAATTCTAGTAAGATGGAAGTTTTGCCATGGATACCAACACGCCGACGATTACGTTTTCTGCTTTCGTCGTGTATACTAAATTAACACAATCCTGCAGCCATTTGTGTGGCTCTTACTCGGGAGTAGGCCTTTGCCTTTGATAAGTTTTCTTTAGATGAACCAACCTGTTGTAATGCCGTCTTAAAATCAACTTCGGCTTTGTTTTGTGTTCCTTGAAAATAATAAGTGAAAAGAAAAGTGACACTCTTTCGATTCATTTATATAATTCTAGTACGATGGAAGTTTTGCCATGGATACCAAGACGCCGACAATTACGTTTTCTGCTTGTCTGCGAGTAACTTGAATATTTCATTTTTTAGAGCTTCTGCCTGAGAGACCGGGGCAGACTTGAAAATGAAGGTCGGCCGATTTTGCTTAAAATTGGTACACAAAGTCGTTATATGGACTTATGGAATCTGCTTAAGTTTCAGGTTCAACGACCTTCTTTTAGCCGAGTTCTGGATATCAGCCCCTCAGGGATTCCTAGAGGCTTATTTTCAGTGTAATTTTGGCCACTTTTTAATCTCTCGTTTAGCAACGTACAATTGATTTCAGACAAAACCAAAACCATATTTGTAATGCCCTATTCTTAGACTTCTATGGGTAAAAACATAAGCTCACGCGAATTTTTCGTTAGCCTGTGGCTGTTATCACAACTTAGTCCTATTTGAAGCATATGGAAAGCAACCGGAAATTGCCTGTTTTTCAGACCACATATTTTCCATGCCGATGTTTTATATCGTAAAGTCTTAGTATCCCTGCCAAGTTCATCCCTTAGTTTAGTAATATCAAGAAAAAATTATAAGGCTAAGGCGTTTTTACTAAGAAAAAACTTACGAGAAGATGACTAACCAGGTCACTTCCGGTTATAGTTTCAACAAAGCCTGTTTTTTCTTCCAAGTCATTAATTAGAGACTCTGAAGTTAGTTTTAATTGAAAAGACTGACCGTTAATCTGAAATTTTCATGTGATTTTTTTTAGGACCGATCAGATTTTGGTCCGGCAACGGTTATAAATTTTGTTGAAGAAGTCTTGAAAATTACAGTATATCTAACAATCCATCTCTTGCTGGTTAATCACAATGCACCATTGCATCTTTTTAAGTTTATCTTTAACACTCAACCCATTCAACGAAGCAAGTCTGTGGCTCTGAGTAATGAAGCGCCAATTGAATCAGGAAATAAGCCAAGCTTTGTGGTCCCATTTCTTGTCATAACCCACCTGTCTGGGACTTCTTTTCTGAAAAAAAAAAAAAAAAAAAAACATCTTATCAGTCACTCTAAATGCAATCACAACGTCTCTCGTGACACTACTTCAAAATCGCTTTGAAGCTTAAGGAAATTTCGAATATAATCATAGCTAATTGTCTAATAGAAAATGCAATCTCACTCTTTCAGTCTATATGCAAAGTGTCAGGATAAATTCACTTACTATAAACGCTTGCCTGGCTTCAGGTTTAGAGGCATGCCCCTTTCTTATAATCCCTTAAAAGTGAAACAACATTAAAAATCTTAACCCCGGCGATAAATTGATCGTAAGCGCGTCGTTGCGAGTAATGGAAATTCAGGTAGATTTATACCGTACATGGCGAGCTCACGACACGCCAATTTATCTGTAGTTTGTTGGCTATGATCGACTTGGAGTTCGGCTTTTTCTACTCTAGATTCATCTCCTTGATACTGCAGAGAACGATTAGGTATAGAAATTGCATGAGAACCTGAAGAACGAATGGATATGCCACATATATGGATGGATGGATATGTCACAGAATACCCAGTCGTCCAGTGCAAACGGCTTAGGTATTATAAATTGAGGATGTCCTAAACGGTCCGTTTTCCCCGCCAAGTCACTGAATGTCTAACCAAATTACCAGACTAAATCAGTGTAGTACATATATCCAAAGATATGACAGAGGAAGAGTGAATTTTCCTTCAAAGACTACTGCTTATGGCACCCCTAGCTGTAGAATTGCTTGCCCTTAACTCCGTTTCAATAATAAGAAGCAATAATCCCCAGGACAACCAGTATTCTTGCTGTAGGTGATATGGTGATATCGTAAGGCCCAGTGCCTCATACCTGCCGGAGCTTAGATTGGTTATTGCTCTTCTTCCCTAGACAGGATGATAATCACCGGCTCCCATTTATAAATCTGGGTGGAGAGAGGAACTGTGAAAGAAAATTGCCTTTCCCAAGACGACATAACATTGCCCACCTGCTAACCATTAGGCCGCTACCATGCTATGCGCTAGGCAGTTGCTTTTGCATAGAATCCGAATGCATTACTATGTTACATTTTTACTTCAGTCTGTCGTAAATTGATAAAATGCAACCGCGAAATGAATATAATTATGGCCACTACGTGGAACTCTTGCCGGCTGGATTGTTTATTTACAAGAAGAGGAACTATCTGCGATCAATTAATTAAATTTAGTCACTCTACCTAGCTAAAGCGTGAGGGGCGGCACAAGGTCGGAAAATGGACCCCTTCAAATTTCGCCCAGAGATAACCTTTGGTATGCTAAGAATCGTGACATAATTCTTAGGCTCTAGAGTTTGTACATTTTTGAGAAAATTACGAAAAACCGTCGACAACGAAACGTGAAGCGGAAAAATCACAGAAATGAGGTCAAATTTCATGATCAGATAATCGAACACAGGTGAAGGCGCATAGCAAATTTTGGCTTTGTGTAGTTTATAATTTTATTAAGGAGGTATTGCTAAGCTGCCTTGATGATAATTTAGACTTACAATTGTAATTCCGAATTCTTGGAGAGCAAGCGAAGAGAACCGAAATTTCTAGACTTTGAAAATCAAAAATTCCATACCGTTTTCAAACATCTCAAAACATACTCGGTATTATGCAGAATTCTTTCAAAATTCAATTCTAGCAAGTAAAAGAGCTGCTTTTGAACGCGATATAATTTTTTTCTTGGCAAAAGTTATTTCTGAGGCGAGCGGCCCCATGCAAGTTGACCCAATTTGACCTTTCGAAGAGATTTTGTTTAACCAGGCAATGTAAACAATTCGACTAGCCTTAGCTCGCCATTTCCCATTAAAACTACACAGTAAACCTGAGATAGTACTTCAATGACAGCTTACCTTCCAAATGGGTGTTTGAAGGCAAATAATTTTGATGTTCTTCGCTAATTTTCCTGTGTCTTGCTGCCGTACTCAGCCCCCGGCCTTATCATACGGTTATGGCATGTTCTAAGTGTCACCTTTCTCTGGCTTGTGCAATATTTTTGGAGGACCTGGATCCATGTCTTTCATATAAAGGATCCTCTGAGAATCTATTGAGTTTTGTATTGAAAATTTCTAATGAAAAGAGGCAAGAAGTGAAGGAACTAATTGAACTGAAAAATAGTCCCAGATCGATGTCACGCAATCTTTACATCTAAGTGATCACGTGCCGTAAATACAGCCGAGCCCACAGAGTGGATATATTTGTCTTGCTCTTGCTCATTTCTTCATTTTCATCCTTACTAGCATACAATGTTTTCGTTTTGGTTTTCTGTAATTCTTTTTTATTTGTAATCACAAGCCTTTTTCGAACGAGAGTTCTTTGTATGCAATACTTTGAATCGGTGTATATACACGCAACACATTTTACTTTTCCCATTTCCTAGTGACTGTGCAACAAACTAGGAAAACTATCTAGTTTTAGCTCCAAAAGTCAAATACCTGGGCAGGTCTATTACTAATGATTTCCTAAAGCCAGATAAAAGGGAATAGTAATATATCTCTGAAAAAGGGCTAGTTACTGGCCGCAAAGCGAGTTTTTGTAATTTGTATTAATATTATTTACCAATTTGCCCATGGCAGGTGAACACGCAAATAGGTCCCCTTCGTGGAGCAGGTAACTTTTTAGGAATTACGCTCTACAGGATACCTTTGATGCAGAGGTAGACGCACGCTTTTATATGATTCTCGAAAACTATCCCTTTGGAAACTAAAAATGATTTGGTTTTGGGTTCGCACAAGACACGTTTCTTTTCGTACGAGCAAAGAGCACGTAAAAGTGTTTTCAGAGTTGCCATCGAGAGAGATCAAAACAGATAATTACCGAACGCAAATAGATCTGTGGCAAACGGTTTGTTTACCTCTAAAGAAGTTCTCACGGCGTTCGAGCTGTTATCTTTTAAAATCGAACTTTTCGATCGCTCGCCCGATAAGCGAAGCTAGCACGTGCGAGGCTCCCAACTTTTTCTTAAAATCGGCAAACCTTATTACACGGACAAACTCTACTGGATTAAAATCTTTAGAAATTTACAAAGATATGTGCAGGAAAATGAGTTTAGGTCTTTTGAAGTGTATTGTATTACCTTGAGCGCTCACTTTGTCAAAAAAACACTTTGAATCATGATGGAAAATCTTATTTAAATAGTTGCAGTGGCCATGTAATGAACCGTTAAATGCATTGCCTGCAACATCAAAAAGAAAACCAAATTGTTGCATAGGAAAGCTTTTTTACCCCTTTCCCCTCAGAAAAAACATTAATCACCTGGTCCGGAAGTGACAGGAAAGACTGCGTTACACTCACTAGACCGAGCTAAGAATTTTTTTTATTATACAAGAAACTAAATGAATATCAAGAGGTTGCTCACTGAGAGGTAGATATTGCAACATATGGATCGATTTTCCGGAAAAGTGTTGCACAAGCTTAGCCTGGAACCGGCGTACAAGCTCGATCTCAAGTTATGACCCTAAATCATAAAGCGCGGCAACGAGAAAGCAATGGAAAAATTAACTGAAAACGTCAAAATTATTTGCCTTCAAACACCCATTTGGAAGGTAAGCTGTCATTGAAGTATTATCTCAGGTTTACTGGGTAGTTTTAATGGGAAGTGGTAGGGTTTTTCAATGGTTTGCTCAGAAAGCGAGCTAAGGCTAGTCGCGTTGTTTACATTTCCTGGTTAAACAAAATCTCTTCGAAAGGTCAAATTGGGTCAACTTGCATGGGGCCGCTCGCCTCAGAAATAACTTTTGCCAAGAAAAAAATTATATCGCGTTCAAAAGCAGCTCTTTTACTTGCTAGAATTGAATTTTGAAAGAATTCCACATAATACCGAGTATGTTTAGAGATGTTTGAAAACGTTATGGAATTTTTGATTTTCAAAGTACAGAAATTTCGGTTCTCTTCGCTTGCTCTCCAAGAATTCGGAATTACAATTGTAAGTCTAAAATATCATCAAGGCATCTTAGCAATCCTCCTAAATAAAATTATAAACTACGGAAAGCCAAAATTTGCTGTGCGCGTTCACGCGAGTTCGATTATCTGATCATGAAATTTGACCTCATTTCTGTGATTTTTCCCCTTCACGCAGTGTCGACGGGTTTTTCGTAATTTTCTCAAAAATATAAAAACTCTAAAACCTAAGACTTATATCACGATTCTTAGCATACCATAGGTTATCTCTGGACGAAATATCAAGGAGTCCATTTTTCTAACCTTGTGCCACATTTTTTCAATCTCACTCGGTCACTATAGAGAGTCGGTCTTAAATTTGTTTCATTTGAGTGTGCTTGAAAGGCAAAGGAGCAAAAGTCTGTAATAAGCTCAGAGACGTTTAGGTTAACTAAGCTTTAATGACGAACCATCAAGATGGCTGACTCACATGGTTAAAAAACAAGATAGAAATGTATCATGGGAAATCAGTCAATCAGCCTCGCAAGGCATGATAGCTTATCAGTCTAGCTGTTACAATTTAGTCTCCTGGAAAACTAAAAACATGAGTATACGGTGTCCCTTTTGGAAAGAAGACAACATATGCAAGGCATGAGATAACAAGCCATTACAGCCTGCTGTAACTCTCCCATTAGCGACGTTAGCTCGAGATTTTACCCACCTGCTGGTCAAATTGAAGTGGACACTGGTGGTAATACACTGGCCGCCTCCAACAGTGTTGACAACTTCCCTGAATGGAAGTTAAAGTATGAATTAAAGAAGATTGTGATTTGCCCACGTCACCGCCGAAAATTCACCTGTTTACGCGACCAAAGTGGGCCATGTCAACACCCTTTCCATCAAGGAGAAAAAAAAAATTGAAGAAACCGAAGGTTAGCGCTAACGTTTAAGATAGCATATTTCAGGAGTTCAGCACTGTAATACCCATTGCATAGCATAAGTGTCCTAGGGTAGAGTGTCTAAATGCCTGTTCATCAGACATAAATTTATTTTGCACGTTCAAAGATTTTCTTTACATGCTTCTATGTCTTTAATTCGTTCCACTAGTACAAGGATCGTTGTTCCATCATCATCTGCATACACATTTGAACAAAATATCTCTAACTTAAATTGTCTCAGTGTAAAATGGGGTTGACTAGCCTACACGACTTCTACGGTTCGTGACATTTGTACATTTGCCGTTCTCTGTTCGGTCACTCGACCTTTCTTGTCGCTTCACTCGTGTTCATGAAGGGCACTTCATGTTGTGTAACAAGGAGGAATTTTAAGTGAATTTGAGCCGTTAGATCATGCTATGGCAAATTTTTTTTAGGTCATAGGTCTGCATGTTATCTGCGTGTCGACTCGTTGAGTTTGACATCTCTTTAATTTGCCACGTGTTTTTGCATTTTTTAGGCTCATTTCTATTGCAAGATATGCTTTTATGAGTCTCCATGAATTTGCTTTTGAGGGACAAAATATGAAATTTACCGTTACATGTTGCTTACTTGCATTCTATATTGTGACGCCGGGCCCGGCTGTGATTAGAGCTGTTTGCAAGCACAGTAGGTAGATCCTTATCACGGATATCATATTTGTTCTCGTACGATTTCCTTCGGAGACGCCGTAGCTTTACTTTGAGAAAGCTACACGTTTGTCTAGTGACATTCTTATGTTTCTTGCAGCTATCTGCTCGAGCTTATGTTTCTCTTGCTCGATGTATAGGTTTATTCCTCCTTTGGTTGTTCTGGCACCACATGATTCAAATGTAGCTGTTTACGCACAAGTCCTGTTGACTGTTTTGCGTGTTTTATATGCCATTGTTCAGCTTAGTTCAGGCAATTGAAGAAACCGAAGGTTAGCGCTAACGTTTAAGATAGCATATTTCAGGAGTTCAGCACTGTAATACCCATTGCATAGCATAAGTGTCCTAGGGTAGAGTGGCTAAATGCCTGTTCATCAGACATAAATTTATTTTGCACGTTCAAAGATTTTCTTTACATGCTTCTATGTCTTTAATTCGTTCCACTAGTACAAGGATCGTTGTTCCATCATCATCTGCATACACATTTGAACAAAATATCTCTAACTTAAATTGTCTACCCGCCCACAATTCATTTGCTAACATTTTTGACGCAATATTGGATGTTGTTTCACTTGAAAAGTCGAAAGGGTTTAAAGATGAATTAAGTAGTTTCACATGCCCAATATTAAATCACAGTGGAGACGCTTCACATGTCATGCTCAAACATTGTAATCTCCGGGCGAAAATAGGAAGTAATTTGGCCCTCTATTGTATTACGAGGCTTACTTACTTACAGTCTCTATCGTAACGATAGCATTCGCATTTAGAATGGATAGGAAAAAGGAGCAAAGACCGAAGCTTGAAGGAAAGCACCTCTGGGTGTGTCGCAATTAAATCGGAAATTTCAGTACGACTCGTCACACAAAGTGTCTGTGATCTTCTGGCCGGGGGGAGGGACAAAAAAAAATTCACGGCTTAAAATTCTAATAATGATGTATAGTCAGCTATGAAGGCACTTGATGTCAGAATGTCATAAACATCCGTCATATTGAATGCACTGGTCTGAACTTCATGACGATTCCATGAAGTCAAAATATCGTTTTTGCCAATTATAACAAAATTAAAAGAGAAGAGAAAGGGCACTAGCGGAATGAAAAGGTGCAAAAAACTATGTTTGTCCTAAGAAACTTGAAAACGTCAAGGAAAAAAAACAGAGAATTAGATGAGAAAACTCAAACTTAGGGTAATTATGCCTGACAAAGCAAGGTTGCCGTGGAAACAACGCAGGAGTCCGATAAATAAGGTTTTGTTTGCTCAGCTTTTCCCACCTAACTTATACACTCAGTAAACAGCTTGTTTCATTGTATTTTGATTACTTTTCCTGTTATCAACGTATAAAGTTGCCCCCTCGCCTCCCAGTCCCCTGGGTACAGGGTTCAAGTGCTGCATAAAATTTAGTCTCAAATGCGTTAGTAGGAAAATTAATTTCTAGTTTATGGTTTGGATATATATATTTCCTTTAAAAAATTTACTTTAGGATCAATGATTGTTAACTGTGCGGCTGGTGTCTAAAAATCTCTCCTAATAAAGGATTAAGACTTTGACAGGAAGTGGGTAGTAGGTAATTTCTCTTAAAGTGTTTCCTAGTGAAAAAGCCTCAATCTTAGTATCTTTTTCTTGATATTAATAAATTAAGGGCTGAACTTTGCAGGGATACTAAGACTTCACGATATAAAACATGGGCATGGAAAATATGCGGTCTAAAAAACAGGCAATTTCTGGTTGCTTTCCATATGCTTCAAATAGGACCAAGTTGTGATAACAGCCACAGGCTAACAAAAACTTTCCTTAAGCTAATGTTTTCATCCATAAACGCATAAGGATACAGCATTACAAATATGGTTTTGGTTTTGTCTGAAATTAATTGTACGTTACTAAAAGAGAGATTAAAAAGGGGCCAAAATTACATTGAAAATCAGCCTCCGTGGACCTCTGAGGGGCTAATATCCAGAACTCGGCTAAAAAGAAGGTCGTTGAACCTGAAACTTAAGCATAATCCATAAGTCCAAATAACGACTTTGTGTACCAATTTTAAGCGAACTCGACCGACCCTCAATTCCAAGTCTGCCCCGGTCTCCCAAGCAAAAGCTCTTCAGCCGTAAATTCCTCTCAAAAACTAAATACAATCATTCATTGTTTCTGAGTTGAGTTTTTCAAGGTATCGAGCGATAAAAAAGTCGAAAAATTAATTTTAAGCCAATTTATCGTTATTCAAACTTATAGATTTAATTAATTTGATCAAATTAACCGAGCAAGGCAAAGCGCCAAAAAAAATTATTTAGCCAGAAGACGGATGGGATAAATTACTGATACCAAAGAGGCGCTTTGAGAATTCTAGCTGTTCTCGCTTTTTGCGGCCTATTTTATTATTGTTCCCATTTTGCTACGGATCGTTGTCTCACAACGCTTGTCATTTTTACCGGATAGAGTGTTTTCAACTCTTAAATTCTGACATCACCGTCAATGTGCAAAAAGCAAAAAAGAGCTATTTAATATTTATTTCACGCGCGCGCGTTTCATGTTTGATGATAGATAGTCAACGGAGCTGGCAGCCCCGAGTTGGCTGTAAAATCAAATTCGGCGTTGTCTGGTGTTCCTTGAGAATAATAAGCGAAAAGTAAAGTGACACTTCTTTCGATTTATTTACATAATTCTAGTGCGATCAAGGAAGTTTTGCCATGGATACCAGGACAACGACTAATATGTTTTCTGCTTTTCTGCGAGTAACTTTAATATTTTTAAGCCGTAAATTCCTTTCGGAAGCTTTAAAAACTCATTTGTCTTTTCTGAGTGGAGTCTTTTAAGGTATCGTGCGATGAAAAAGCCAAAGAATAAATTTTAAGCAAATTTATCGTTTTTCAAACTCATCAATTTAATTAATTTTATCAAATTTAACAAGCAAATCGAAGCACAAAAAAAATCATATAGCCAGAAGGCGGCAAGGAATAAGCACGCAGTGTTCTAGGGCCACGTATTATCCATTAGGAGTGCTAGCTATGCTCTCATTTTCCATGATAATTTTTTTGTTCTTCAATAGAAATTGTTCCATATTCACTGTATAGAAAGAAGGAGATCTCTGCACTCAAACTAAATAAAAATATCGATAGGTCTCGGTACTCGTTTTCGAGAAAACAACCATGATTTGTCTCTAGCAAGACAAGAGCCACCATTTTCTCTATGTTGTGTATGTGCACGCGTTAGTGAGCGCGCGTCAATGACGCGAAAATCCTGCGCAGTAGGGATGCGCAATGCAATTCTGAAAAATAACCTTAAGTAAGTTTCCTCTTAACTTGGCTAAATGTAGAGTTCTGGCAACTTTCAATCTGTCTATTGCCAGTCAAATTAGATCCTGCAGTTAAAGGTTCGCTGGTTGGTTTTGTTTATGTCATGAATAAGTCATTGGTGCCAATATCTCCGGACATCTCCGTTGGTATACGAGCTTCCTAAAAGTAATAGTTAACGGAGCTCAGTCACGCTACTTTGACTTATTATGGCCACATAATTGGAACTCTTGAAATAGTAGATTACTAGAATAGAAAAACATCAAAGAGATATTAATAAACCATCAAGCAACAAGAATGGCACAGGTACGTTAAGGATGGAGAAGATTAAGACGGATTACAAAAGAACTTGAAAAATGTAGGCTAAACTTTTTAACATGGGTAAACCCTGACGTAGCTCCTTTAAAAAAGAGTTAATTGTACAGCTCATTGAGCATGAGGTAGAATCTAAGCCTATTCTTTGTTTTTTTAACTTAATTCTCTTAGTGACGAGCTAGTCAACATCAGCATTTCTCTTCAGCTGTTTCTATTCACATCGGTAGTGATAAATATCATTAATGAATATTTCTCAACCACAACCAATACACGTTACTGAGACTCTGCTGAATGCCTCAAAACGTTCGATGCAATAAATGACTGACTTTGGAAAGCTGGTGAACCAAGCGCCTCTCGGCACATGATAGGACCACCGACTACTTACTAACCACGTATTTTTCAAGACGTCAACAAAAAGAGACAAATGCACCTGAAAGAAAACGACTTTATTTGGCTGACAACAGAATGATGAGAACCTTTATTTACGTTTTAAGCCGTAAATAATGAATCGGCTAGTAAGTACAGGTAACGTCCGTATACGAGCCAAGTTGCCCATTAGGCCGGCGCTTATCTTAGGTAGCAGTGGGAGTATTTCTACTCCCCCTGGTAGCGATTCCAGTCCATCGTGGAGTTAGCTCCCACCATTCAATTTGCCGGTACCCAGTTATACACCTGGGTGGAGAGAGGCACTGTGAGAGCCGCGAAATGTCTTTCCCAAGAACAAAACACAATGTCCCTGGCTAGGAGTTGAAGCCGGACCGCTTGATCCAGAGACGAGCGCACCAACAACAAGTTCAACACACCAATGAGAGTCATGCAGGAGGTGAACGTCAGTTTCAGGAGCTGAAAGCCACCAAATAGCCATTTCAGACACAGTTTCAAAGGAAAATATTATTGTACCAAAACATTGGGGACGAGTTGAAGCAAATTTTGTCTAGTGTAGCTGCGTCTTTGCAGCCACGTTTACTTTCAGGGTAAACTGGTTTTATCAAGAGATAACGTGCCACCGAACCGCTCGATAAAGAATACAGTCCAGCGCACTAACCAATATGCAAAACTACAGAGGTTCCATTTAATTCGTTTTCCAGAAACATACAACCATCGTTTATCCCAAAAGTGAGAGTTGTTCTGGTAATTAAATCTCGAACGTACAGGTTACTGTTTTAATTGAGTATTCTCTGATACTTTTAACAGGTATTTGAGAAACAATGATATTACAATTCTCCCTGACGGAGTGTTTGCCAACTTGGCGAGACTGCTACACCTGTAAGTAAAATAAGAGATTAATAAAATACTGTAAGGTTGGCAATAACCTTGAAAGCCAAAATTTTTTCCCATCCCATAAAGGGAACATAAAGATGAAAGGCAGGCAGAAGAATAACTTAATTTAACCCTTGGACGTACAAGCTAAATAATACCCCCACCGTGGTACAACGGGGGTTGATGAAGTCCCTCCCCTCGGTTTTTGTTCTGTTAGTGCACAGCGAAATACATTTATATTGATAGGACAGCCCTGAACATACTCTGCAAGGTGATACCATTTTCCTCGGTTATGACGTCAAATGACGTCATTTGCCCCGCCATCTAGGATCCGCCATCTTGAAAATTGCTGTTTTTTTAAAAAGTCAAGAAAGAACGGAAATTAATAAAATTCAAGTCACAATGCTTATGAAATATAAAGTTCGTCAATTTCTGCAAGTTGATGTAGCAAACTTAAAAATTGCAGAATTATGCCACAAACGTTGATTTTTCGCCAAACTTACATCAACTTTGCGGTTGCAATGGCAAAGTCAAAAATGATAGACACATAATTGACATATTAAAATATCTGCACAGGATGAATGAAAAGCTACTGGAAGTTTTAGCCACTCAGAGTAAATCGTCTTTCTAAAAACTTAAAAAAAAACTGATGGGTTGAGTTCAGTTGAGTTGATAACTTTATTGATCATAAAAATTACAATTTCCTTGATTGCGATTGGTCTAAAAAAACTCTTATTTTCCACTAATTCACTTGCCAAGTTGTTATCGGACAGTTTGTTATTGGACGGTGCAATAAACCAATCACATTCAAAGTTATCGTTTAAATCAACCAATCACATTTAAAGTTTTAGTTTCGTGCGCGCGCGCTTGTTTTTGTGTTTTTGGCGCCTCATTGCCGGTAGGAAGTGCGGTGGCCTTAGAATGAGCACATCCCCTTTTTGGGTATTTTAATGCAAATTTTCTCTCTCTCATAACTTGGCTATTCTTCTTTTCTCGGAAATTAATTTTTTTTTTTTTTTTTTGATTAATTGGTAATAAGACTTGGTGTTGTCCAATTCGGTCTGTAATGATACTCGAGATAAACAAATCGGACTCCCGCTTGGCGGTCGTCCGATTTTGTTGTCACTCTTATGATAACCGACCGAATTGGACTCTACTCAGTCCTATTATCATTACTTATCCACGGTAAATATTCCTTCAGCATGATTTAAGGTAGCTCAAAACAGTTTCCAGCACTTAGATTTTGATGGGTCGTTATAACCACTTTTTGTCACTAGATTCTACAATCACGGTATTGAAAAACTGCCCAATCAAATGGTTAACACGTTGTTGCCATTTTTGTGACACAATAGGTTACCATAGCAACAGTATGACCTGCTAAAAGCACCCTTAATTACAGCTTTAGGGGCTTGCAATTCAAACCCGGTACTGACACAACAGACACAACTTAAAGCGAATTTCATTAAGTCGAACAAATTTATTTGACTTTTCGTAGGAGGAAGGTAAATTCCTAAAGATACACATAAAACAAATTACTACAAAATAACTAACCGAAGACGGCAGAAAACTAAGGGCAAATATGAAACAGACCATAAACTAAATGGCTTACCAAATGCTGGAAACGGGGTTCAGAGAACCAAGAATTTACAAGTTACAAGTGTAATGGACGATAAACTGGCACTAAATGAACATGAAAGGATAACACAAATATATACGCAACGACATTTACATACGACGCGACAAAAAAAAGCCTGCAGAATATGAAAAAATACATTAACATACGGAACAAGGACACAAAGAAAACAGGAATTAGCCGCAACATCCAGGGGAGCTTGGCTGAGTCTAACTAAACATTCAGCAAATAAATGCGACAGTTAGCCTAATTTAAGTGTCTGTGGGCACGATAACTCCAATAAATAATCTGTAGAAAGTTCTAAAAAACATAGTTCTTGAAAGATGATTCAAAGTCATGTTCGATGTTAAGTTACTTAAACTGCCTCCTCAAGCAAGCATAGCTTGGAGATCGGTCTGACCTGGGTACCATTTTTGCCTTAATTTCGCCTACACGGACCCGGAGATCATGACCAGGAAAAGTCTTGAAAACACGACCAAGGAGCCATCGTCCTCGTGGGAAATTGTCGTAGACGACTAAGGCAAGGTCTCCCATTGCCAAGCTGCCCTTCTCTCGAACCCATTTGTGACGTTGTTGCAGCGTTGGGATGTACTCTCGCGTCCACCTTTTCCAAAAGCAGTCAGCTAGAAACTGAGCTTGTCACCATTGCTTCCTTCGGAAGAGGTCTTCACTCACAAACATCCCAGGTGATAGAGCATGGTTTCTCGGCTGAAGCAAGACATGACTCGGAGTGAGAGGTTCGAAGTCGCTCGGATCGTCGCTGCCTGGAGTAAGAGGACGACTGTTTAGGATAGTTACAACTTCAGCGAACACAGTGCGGACAGTCTCAAATCCGACCAGTGCGTTTTGGTTCCCGAGGATAGCTCTCATTGACTTAAGGACACTTCGAATGAGCCTCTCACAAAGCCCATTCATGTGACTGGCTGTGGGTGGTTCAAATTTCCACTCGGAACTTGGGCACAAGTAGCAGCTGATCTCGTCTTTGATCAGGCGTTTATTTAGCTCGTCTTGATTTCATTCCCGAATGGATCGCTAGATTTCTTTGTCTGCTCTCACGAAGTTGGTTCCATTATCGCTCCAGATTTCTTTCGGACAGCCACGGTGTTAAATAAACCTTCGAAGAGCTGGGATAAAGGCGTCAGTCTCCAGCTAATCACGTCTTCGATATGGACGGCGCGACTGGTAAAGCAGGTAAAAACACACCCATATATCTTCTCTGAACCCCGTCTGCGCTTCACATAGAATGGCCCGAAGAAATCTACTGCAGAATAGTGAATGGAGGCTCGTAAGGGATAAGACGTTCTTCAGGCAAGTTGGCCATCAGTTGTTCTTGATGTGCTCCACAAAGCGCAATGGCCATGCCATGAGTGTTTGCAGACGCGGCCAAGATGAGTAGCGCCATAGGAATAGATCTAGCGCAGATCCAAGTAAAATGAGCGTAACGTGGTTTCCAACTCGAATTTCTTTGTCGTTGTCAGGAATATTATCGATTTCCTATACTAGCCACTGGTCTTCGGGTTACAACAGGAACTTAGGTCCAGACAACCAGTGACAGTTCGGTTTGAGGGAATGTATTTCCATCCCTCGGGGGCCCTCATTGGCCGGTTTGAGAGATGTCGGCACATGTCGCCACTGCTCAGGATCGGAAGCATCATGGATCTCATTAACTCTGTTGGCAATAAAGGGCTTGAATCGTCTCTTCTCTTTGGTGATGTACTGAAGGACTGTCACGGAGTCCGTCCAAAAGGTGACACCATAAACAAGCAAGTCCAGCTGATCGTGAATGAAAATCTGGAGACGCGTAGAGACCACAGCTGCTTGTAATTCTAAACGTGGAACGGACCATTGCTTTAAGGGCGTGTTGCGCGTTTTCCCCATCACGAAAGCGCAATGAACTCTCCCTCGATCATTATCGAGTCTCAAATAGCCAACTGCAGCATAGCCATGATTAGAAGCATCAGAAAAGTAGTGTAGCTGGACGTTGGTGGTAGTGGCATGAGAGGGATTTCTAAAACATCTCGGGATCTTGATTTTTGCGACAGAGGGAAGAGACTCCATCCTTCTGTGCCATTTTGTAAGCAGTGGTTCTGGTACACGGTCATCCCCCTGGATTCCCATTCTTCAAAGTTCTTGAAGTAGAACCTGTACTGGCAGGACGAAGGCATCCATAAAACCAAGCTGATCGAAGAGGGAACTGACCGCTGAAAGAATGCCACGTTTGTTTGGCGGTTTTTTAGTAAGTACGACTTTCAACAGGAATGTATCCGAGTCTGCATCGCAATGTAACCCAAGTGCACGGCCAATAGGTAGCTGAGCAAGATCTAGACTTAAAGTGGGATTTGCTAGTTCTTTTTCAGGCCAGAAGTTTACGGTTGTTACTAGCTAATTTCGTTAGGTGGAAACCGCCTTCCTTCATTAACTGGATCAACTGCTCAGCAAGGCGGATCGCATTTTCCTCGTTCGGAACGGACTTCAAGACATCATCGACGTAGAAGTTCCTACGCACTGTGCTGATTAGTTCCGGGCCAAACCGCTCTTCATTAACATCTGTTGTCTGTTGTACTGACCTGTTGGCGCAACAAGGTGACGAGGCTGCTCCAGAAATGTGAAAAAGCATTTGGTACTCATCAGGGGGGTTATCCAAGTTACCGCTCCACCATAGGAATCTCAAGGCGTCCGCATCCCTGGGGAGAACCTTGACCTGATGGAGCATAGCTTCTAAGTCTGCTGTAAATGCGATTTCTTCCTCACGAAAGCAGATGAGTACACCAGTTAAACTATTCGCGAGGTCTGGGCCTTGTAGCAACTGATCATTCACGGAAGTGCCGTCGGATTTGGTAGCTGCGTCAAAAACCACACGGCATTTGTTGGGCTTGTTGACGTTGAAGACAGGATGATGTGGTAAGTACCATGTGATTCTGGATCTATCGGTGGCCTTTACAGTAGTCAGCTTTCTTGCATAACCCCTATTAATGAATTCCTCAATGACCGCTCTATACTTAGCTTCCAAGTCCGGATCACGGGAGAAACGCCTCTTTAGATGATGAAGTCTGGCTTCAGGCTGTAACCCTATTGGAAGGAAGGTTAGGGTCATCCTGCTTCCAAAGTTAGCCAATCTGATAATGGCCGTCGACCTTTGAGATGGTATTCTCGATAGTCTTCATGGCCTTGTGATCCTCCACTGACATTGATTTTAGAGACTGTTTCCCAGTTCCATAGGACTCAACTCGCCAGAAGTCTTCGAGTTGACGACTCAGAGAGATCTCCTCACAAGAAACGTGGTTGAGGTTAAACTTTTGCCTATCACTACAGCTAACAAAACCACCGAGGATACTCCAGCCTAGGCAAGATCTTATTGCGAAAGGTTCGTTTGGGTCTCCTTTCCTGACTTCGAGTGGGATGAAGGCGTCCTGGACATTCGTGCCAATGAGGACAGACACTTTGCTACTTACGACTTCAGGGAAAGGTACCTGATATAGGTGTGGCCATTGTCTCATTCTCTTGCAAACCGAGATATGTTTAAGTGGAATAGCTAGATCTTTCACGGTCCAAGCGTTACGTACAGAAATCTCTCTGGTATCCTAGTCAATGACTGAGACGATTTCAAAATTTACTTTCTCAACTTGTTCTCCATTTTTCTCTGTGATTTACTGTAGAAAGGAAGAGCTGGCTGGCTTCACCTTGAATCTCGAGCTGTTCAACAAGAGATGGGTCAATCATAGTCACATCGGAGCCGGGATGTACGAGGGCGTAATTAGTGATACTCCTTCCATTGTTAGCAATAACCTTGAGGGGAATGATCTCCAATAGGATCTCGGAGGATTCCGCCGTGGTTGCCGTAGCACACATGCTCGGGGGGGGGGGGGGGCGTTTTGACCATCGGAGGGAGCTAGGGGGACAGCTGGAACGACTGCGACTTCAACGTTATTGGTTCGGTGAGCAACGTTTCTTTCATGGCTGGGCCGAGAAAGATGTAACAGAGTATGATGAGGTTTGCCTCATTCTGGTGTCTTGCAACGTATTGTAGACTTACACGATCTAGCAGAATGTTCACCAGAATTGAAACACATTCGCTTCGTCTTGACAAACTCGATTCTTTCATTGAGAGGCTTCAACTTGAACGTTTCGCGGCGGTAAAGTGGATGAGACAGTGTACACATTAAACACTGGACCCCCTTTTGGCGATCCGTTTTGACTGCAAGGTTATTGACCTCGCTGTCCTCCTTCTGACCTTCGGTTGTCAGCGAAGTAAACCTGTGATCATTAGCATCATACCTTTTGGAACTAGGAGGCTTTGTTTCGGCTGAAGAAATTGAGAAGAACGGATGGTTTCCTACATCAGCGCGATCGTTCAAGAAGTTAACAACATCCTAAAAGGAAGGCATGATTTGCCCTTGATGCTCGAGGTCCTTCAAGTGTTCTCTGAATTTGGGAGCTTGCGCCCACTTAGGTAATCTTGGAATCATTTTTCAAGGTTATCAGTGCTCATTTCTCCTAGACAGTTCATAGCTTCCAAAGTACCGTAAATAACCTGAGCCGTATCTGCGTAAAATTGCAACCGTCTGCTTGTTTTCGTCGGTTCGTCTAAGGCTTTTGAGTCCACCATTTGATGAAACCTCTGACGAAACATCGGGTAATTTTCAGGGGACCGATCGAACTTGACAACTTGCAGAGCCGGTAGACCATGATCAGCATTCATTTTCTCCATGGTAGAGGCGATCATAGCAAGAAGGTGTCCGCTGACAGGCTGTGGAGTAGGTAAAAGGCGCTGTGAAAGACTCTGTAACGCTACGAACGCCAGTATGATTATAGCTTTGAGCTGCGGCACTTAAGCCGGTAGCCAGGAGATAAGGAGGAACCACCGAATTATGACTATGTGCAACACGCCTACCATTAAGGTCAGCGGTATTAGCCGGGGCGAAAGACATTGGAGGACCAACTGGAAATGAAGACACGCGCGAAGACGCCTCTGGCAATCTAGGAACTTGCAAGGAGGAGGATGAAACCAAGGAAACTTGCGTGGACGTGGCTTGGGACACACCAACATACGGGAATGTCGCGAAACACGCTGTAACCTCGGTTGACACGACTGGGCACGTGTAAACTTGTGTTGACGCGGGTGGAGGCGCGAACACGGCTAGAAGCGTGGGGGCTTACGTGGACAGGGCTGGAAGTATGCAATCTCGTGTGGACACAGCTGGAAACGTGTAAGCTTGCATGGACACAGCAGGAAGCGTGTAAGCTTGCGTGGGCACAGCAGGAAGCGTGTAAGCTTCCGTGGGCACAGCAGGAAGCGTGTAAGCTTCCGTGGGCACAGCAGGAAGCGTGTAAGCTTGCGTGGGCAAAGCAGGACACGTGTCAACTTGCGTGTTCTTGGGTGGAGATATGTACACTCGCGCGGAAGGAGCTGGAGTCGTGCGAGCTTGCGTGTTCATGACAGGAAACGTGTAGACTTGCGCGGATGTAGGTGGGGTCGTTAATGAAGGGGTGTTAGAGGTTATCTCAAACGCCAACCCTGGTGGAACGCGACTGTGATGCAATGAAGAATTCGCGTTAAACGTAAGTTCTGAATATTCGTTCTAGGCTAATCCGGCTTCTAACTTAGCTACTTCAGTTCTTTCTTCCGCTTCTGCGACATCCTTTTAATTTCAGCCTCCAGCTTCACCATCTCCAATTCAAGCTGCTCTGGTTCACTTCCATTTCTAAACGTTTCACTTCTATTTCGCTGGATCCTTTTCGTTTTTGCTCAGCTTGTTTCGCAGCTAGCGCAGCCTTGGTCGCAGCCGTCCTTGTGTCGCGAAGTCTTGCGCTTGCCTCACTAAGCCTTGAAGAAGCACGACTGCTTGCGGATCGCAGAGATCTTGTTGCCGATACCATCCCAAAATTGGCAAAGTCCTTAGATAATTGTTCGTTAAAATGTGTGGCGGGGGCAACTGTATATTCCTCGATCTTCAGGTCGTACTGGAGTTTTCTCGTTTCTTGAGTAAGGTATTGCGTATCAAACTCATTAATTTCGATGCTATCTTCTTTCAAGAGAATTTTATATCTTGTAGCATTTTTCTGGAAATTAATCCACGCTTTGTCCAGAGTTGCCTTAACGGACTTAACTTTCGCTAGATTCGCGTAGTCGACGAGGAGAGCGTCAATTTGCGAACAGGCTTTAGACATAGCCGAAACATATCCCGCATGCGACTTTCGTGTGCAAAGCTTTTTTCAGGGCTCCTTCTTGAAGAGAGCTTCACGTTTTCTTTCGTGAACTTGAGCGAGAGACAGGGACTGTCGTCGCATTCACCATACCAACTAACTCATTTGGAATTTACAATGAAGAAGGAGAGGGCCTACTTCAGACACAACTTAAAGCGAGTCTCAATTAGTCCAGCAAATTTATTTGACTTTCAGTAGGAGGAAGGTAAATTCCTGAAGACACACATAAAACGAATTACTACAAAATAACTAACCGAAGACGGCAGAAAACTAAGAGCAAAATACAAAACAGACGATAAACTAAACGGCTTACCAAATGCTGGAAAGGGGGTTCAGGGAGCCAAGAAGTTACAAGTTACAAGTGTAATGGACGATAAACTAGCACCAAATGAACATAAAAGGATAACACAAATATATAAGCAACAAAATTTACATACGACGCGAGGAAAAAAAAGCATGCAGGCACGATGAAATTTTTTTTTATATATATTTACAAATTTTGATAAGCATGACAAGAACCAATTTTTGGCAAAGTTTAAAAGAATCCTGTACATAGAGTTCAGAGCCACCTTAAAGTTTTTCCAAAAGCAGGATGTAACATGAAAAGACCAATTTCTTTATAGGAAATTGTTTCTAGGTATACGTCAGTGCAGAAATTTAAACTGGAACTCAATTAGCTTGGTGCTTTTGGTGCATTTTAGAGCCATACGATAACCACGATCCCAATTGAAACGTTTTCGTCGTGTAAATTAATACAATCCTGCAGCTATTTGTGTGGCTCTTACTCGGGAGTAAGACTTTGGCTTTGATAAGTTTTCTGTAGATGAACCAACCTGCTGTAATGCCGTTTTCAAATCAGACCCGGCTTTGTCTCGCGTTCGTTGAGAATAATAAGCGAAGAAAAGTGACACTTCCTTCGATAAATTTATATAATTCTAGTACGATCGAAGTTTAGCCATGGATACCAGGACGCCGACAACTATGTTTTTTGCTTTTCTGCGAGTATTTCAATATTTCGATTTTTGAGCCGTAAATTCCTTTCCGGAAACTTAATACATTCGTTCCTTGTTTCTGAGTGGAGTTTTCCAAGGTATCGAGCAATGAAAAAGCCGGAGAATTAATTTTAAGCAAATTTATCGTTATTCCAGCTCGTAAATTTAATTAATTTCATCAAATTTACCAAGCAAATCAAAGCACGAAAAAACTTATATAGCCAGAACACGGCATGGGATAAATTACTGATACTAAAAGGCTCTTTGAGAATTCTAGCTGTTCTCGCTTGTGGCGGCCTATGTTAACATAGTTATCATTTTGTTACAGATGGTTGTCTGAGAACGCTATATCATTTTTACCGGATGGTGTGTTTTCAACTCTTAAAAGTCTGACAACCTTGTAAGTGCGAAAAAAGCCTATAAGAGCTATTTAACATTTATTCCACGCGCGCGTTTGATGTTTGATGATAGATAGCCAACGAGGCTGGAAGCGCTGAGTTGGCTATAATAACCGAATAATTACTTAATTAAAACAGCCCCCAAACTATAGGAAACTAAAATAAAACAATAATAACAACGCCCAAAACTCTTGGGCGTATGCCTTCCATGTTTGTTGAGCATGCTTTAAATGCTCCTATATCATGATGGCAAAGCCAGGGAATTGCACTATCCAATGATTACTTCATATAATGTGATATGCGGGGAGTAGGAAGGCTGGCAGCGGGCCTGGAACCGAGTTTCTATGATTGCTTTAGTTAAGAAATTTGGCCGAGCTAGACTAAGTAATGATTCGTGTGAAAGAAACATCGCGGACTTTCGTAAGCGGAAAGTGTTTGTAAAGTTTTGTGAACGTTTTGCGTGTTTCACGTTCACTCATCTAAGGAAAAGTTCCAGTTGCCCTACATCTAAGTTTTGGACATTTTAAGGGAGCGGGGATAATTATTGCGCTGTAAACCTGTGAGCGGGAACTTCACTTCGAAGCAATGTCGATGTTTATTTCAGTGTGAGCCAGATTGCAGTCATCACGGTTTAACATTCCTTTCGAGAATTTTTTTTTTTCTGTGTGGTGGTGTAATATAGACAGGATAAACCGAAGTATTTCTGTATTTCGTGACTCCATGTTGGTGAGGGTTACCTTTTGGAACAGCTTCGTGACCCTTCTGTTTGCACTTAACTAACTGACAGAGTTAACCAGAGTTATATAGTAAGAACAGTACGGCGCTTTTCTGGTAAGTTAAGGTTTAGGATTTTGCCTCTCACCTAATAACTTATTACACAAGAGGTCTGCTTCAGTTTCAGACAAAGCATCTGGCATTATTTATCAAAGTGAATACTGGATAGGTCCCTCGGCAGAATTGAGAATCATCACCATCTCTTTGGCCCATATTTGAAACTAATAATTTATGTTTTCGTTCCTTCATAATCATCCTCAAACTTTTGTTTTGATCTTCTAGACTTTGCTTCTTAAATAATGGGCCCCGTCAAATAGTTGTGATAGAGACTGTGCAGGAAGTTTGACATTCATGCTCCTTTATTGCACCAAGTATTACCATTTAAGACAAGTACTATTAAAGACTGCATTCACCTGACGTTATTTAGCTTTCCTTATTGTCTTATTTAACTGTCCCTTCATTTAAGGAACTAGCCACTGATAGGCAACACTTATGGCCAAATTTGATGTGCTTAAATCCTTACTTATCTCTTTGCCTTAAAGGAAAAAAAAACAAATATCCCTTGCACTTGATACACTTTCTTGTTATTCTCCAAAGCCTTGGAGCCAAGCATCAAAATTAGCCTATTTCAACATTGTGGAGATTCCGTTGACTCAGGTTTGTCTAAGCTAAAGTCGGTTTTCTGGATAAATGACCATTTTGGCTGTCTACCTCTTTACTAACCAGTACACACATAGAGGTAACATGGCTTATTTACCTTACCTTCCCTTTCCCTTCCCCTTCAAATCTCCCTTTGCGGATGAGTGTATGGCAGCCCTATTTTAATATGCGGAAGTATGACAGAGTTTTCCTCCACCACACAAATAAAAGCAATGCTTATCACTGGTACAAATTATGCCAAAGCATGTGAGCAGAAGCTGCTTTCTTTATTTCCACGGGTCAAGAAATTGTAACTTTTAACCATATGTAAATAAAATACCTCAACCTAGTAAAAGTTCACATTGAGTCTGTGCCCAGCAATTCCACTTTGGGCATTCCCATGCAGAAGCTAAGCAGGAAAATGCTTTCAAATTTTAGAGTTCAAACTGGTACTGAACAGTAAGAAATGGAGATTTCCAAAACCTTTACAATCACTCCATTATTGAAACATGCAAATCTTGTTGAGTGATCTGAAACTGTCTTCAAGTTTCATAATTTAACTCACTCGTAGAAAGTCTTAAAACGCAGCATTTTACAGGGAAATTATAAAACAAACGCGGTGTTTCAGAAGTAAATTAAGACGAACAAAACTGTAGATAGAAAAGCTCATTTAATGTAAGCTCGAATTTATAATCTAGAACTGAACAGTTGGGAAATGTTTGAAAGACTTACATTCGGAGGTTTCAATTCGCGATATATGGTGGCAGTCATCAAGCAGTTCAACATCGCTATTTTCCACAGAAACTAGAGAAGAACAATTGCAAAGGACATCTTCTCTTTCGTCGGTGTGAGTATGGAAGGTTACGAACCTTTAAATTTCATAGCAAATTAAAAGCAGCCTACAATAGTTATCTTCCTGATACAGTACCCAAAAAGGTGAAATTCACCACGCTCACCAGGAACATATCCGCTTGAAACTTGTCGCTAATCTGACACAAAGTTGGCGCCTCATTCCCTTAGTCCTGATTTTTTCAGAGCTGTTGCTAAAAACTACTAAGAGCGAATAAAAAATTATCGAATCAAAGCCAAATCCTGAACAAAAATGGGGCGAAACATTTTGCGGTGTCCTCGCGTTATGTCCCGTTTTGTGCATGCTCGCTACGGTTTTCAAATGATTCACAGATTTCTTCACTAGTACGATCATAGAAAGCAGAAAAGCGGTAAGACCAAAGGTAGTTACAGCCCCCCCCCCCCCCCGCCCCCCTGTGATATCCCTGAAGAGGGCTGCCCCAGAGTAGTTTTTTTAGTGACCAACGTTGCGACAACCTGACGGAAGTCATCTTAAGCCAAAAGTAGTTTGTTGGTCGATGGTGATAAGTATGGCACGTTGGAACCAATTGTTCAGTTTAAGGAAGTTTCCTCTTCACTTAGTTAAATGTAGAGTTCTCGCAACTTCCAATCTTTCTATTGCCAGTCAAATTACATCCTGATGAAGTCATTGGTGCCAATATCTCCGGACATCTCCGTTGGTATAAGAGCTTCCTAGAAGTAATAGTTAAAGGAGCTCAGTCAGGGTACTTTCACTTATTATGGCCAGATAATTGGAAACCTTGAAATAGTACATTACTAGAGTAGAAAAAAACTAAAGCGATATTAATAAACCATAAAGGAACAAGAATGGCACAGGTAGGTAAAGGATGGGGAAGATTAAGACGGATTACAAACGACAGACTTGAAAAGTGTAGGCTAAACGTTTTAACATGAGCAAAACCTTGACGTAGCTCCTTTAAAATTAGGTTAATCGCACTGCTGATTGAACATGAGGCAGAATCACAGCCAATTCTTTGTTTTTAAGTCCATTCTCTCAGTGATGAGCTAGTCAACATCAGTAGTTCTCCTCAGCTGCGTCTATTTATATCTGTAGTAATAAATATCACTGATGAATATTTCTCGACCACAACCAATACACGCTACTGGGACTCTGCTTAATACCTCAAAACGTACGATGCATTCAATGACTGACTGTGGAAAACTGGTAAAACAAGCGCCTCTCGGCAGATGATAGGAACACCGACATCTTGCTAATGACGTATTTTTCATGACATGAACAAAACGAGACAAATGCACTTTCAAGAAAACGACTTTACTTGGTTGACAACGACAGGATCGGAACCTTCATTTACGTTTTAAGCCGTAAATCATCAATCATGATAGTAAGTATAGGTAAAGTCCGCATGTGATCCAAGTGGCCCATTAGGCCGACGCTTATCTCCGGTTTCAGTCGGATGAAGCGACTTGGACTATTTCTACTCCCCCTGGATGCGATTCCAGTCCATCGCGGGGTTACTACCTTTCAACGAATTTGTCGGTACTCATCTATACACCTGGGTAGAGAGAAGAACTGTGAGAGCCAGGAAATGTCCTTCCCAGAAAAAAAAAAACAACAACAACAACAACAATGTCCATGGCTAGGAGTCGAACCCGGACCACTTGATCCAGAGGCGAGTGCAGCCATCACGAGGCCAACACACCTAATCAGGGCCTTTTTTTACACGTCCGTTAGTTTATCAGTGGTCTCTAGTCACTGATGTCAGTTTTAGTTTTTTTAACTGTCGTGTTGCCTTTAGCTGTATTTAGTTGTACTTAGTTGTATATAATTCCTGTAAACATGACCTGCCTAGATTAGCTCAGCTACCCGCGGGCATAATATAATTGTACTTTTAATTTTAAAACGCAATAAAAAAGTATGTGTGTATGTATGTATGTATGTATGTATGTATGTATGTATGTATGTATGTATGTATGTATGTATGTATGTATGTATGTATGTATGTATGTGTGTATGCGCGTATGCGTGTATGTATGTATGTACTGATCCTGGAAAACATCAAGTATGCCTGGTGTTCGACAACGTTAACACAGAAACTCCCCTTTCTGAATTTTCAATTGGTGGTGCCATGTGAGTCAGGCCAACGGTTATCGTCAGTTTCAGGAGCTTGGAGCCACAAAAAAGCCATTTCAGACACAGTTTCACTGGGAAATATTATTGTATCAAAATATTGGGAGACAACTTGAAATAAATACTGTCTGTGTAACAGGGTCTTTGCAGCCCAAGACGGATTCTTTGAGAGTACACTGGGTTTACCAAAAACTTCCCTGCCCACCGAACCGCTCCATCCAGAATACAGTCCAGCGCACTAACCAATCGGCAAAGGTACATAGGTCCCATTTAATTCGTCTTCCAGAAACATGCAACCATCGTTTATCCCAATTAGTGAGAGTCATTCTCGTAATTTAATCTCGAACAGACAGCCCACTGTTTTAAGAGAGTATTCTCTGATACTTTTAACAGGACTTTGCGTAACAATTATATTACAATTCTCCCTGACGGAGTGTTTGCCAACCTGACGAGATTGGAATACCTGTAAGTAATATGAGAGGTCAATAAAATGCTGTAAGGTTGACAATAATTTTGAAAGGAAAAAGTTCTTCCCATCCCATAAAGGGAACATAAAGATAACAGGTAAGCAGAAGCATAACTTAATTTAACCCTTGGACATACAAGCTAAATAATACCCCCACTGTGGTACAAGGGAGGGTTGATGGAGCCTTTTTTGATTTTTTTTGATAGAGATTTTTTGATTTCTAGAGGCCTTACACGAGCATTTTTGGGCACGAAACGGCTCTACGAAGTGTTTTCTGGAAGAAGCATTTTTTTTTTATTCCCAGAGGGTCTGGAGATATGAAATTAACTCACTAAAGGGCTTTCCATTCAAACTAGAGTAGTATAGAGAATGACGGGAGGAGAAGCATTAGAATCAAATAAAAGCGTTGAAAATCGGTTTTTTTTTTTTTTTTTTTGAGTAGAGGCCCTAGCGAAAGCTTTTTGCTTCTTTGCGAGGCTGTTGGAGGCCGTTTTTTTAGTAAAATGATCTCATACCGCCATTCTCTATATTACTTACATGTCCGTTAAGGATAGATAAGATTAAAACGGATTACAAACGACAGACTTGAAAAATGGAGGCTAAACGT
This sequence comes from Orbicella faveolata, assembly GCF_042242905.1. Taxonomy (NCBI): domain Eukaryota; kingdom Metazoa; phylum Cnidaria; class Anthozoa; order Scleractinia; family Merulinidae; genus Orbicella; species Orbicella faveolata. The sequence goes on from NW_028301552.1 coordinate 14,388,051, forward strand.
TTTAACGTGGGGAAACCCTGACGTAGCTTCTTTAAAAAATAAGTTAATTGTACAGCTAATTGAACATGACGCTTAATCCCAACCAGCTCTATGTTTTTCCAATCCATTCTCTCAGTGATGAGCTAGTCAACATCAGTATTTCTATTCAGCTGCTTCTATTCACATCTGTAGTGAAAAATATCACTGATGAATCTTTCTCGACCACAACCAATACACGTGACTAGGACTCTGCTGAATGCCTCAAAACGTACGATGCATTAAATGACTGACTCTGGAAAACTGGTAAGCCGAGCGCCTCTCGGCACATGATAGGAACACCGACATCCTACCAACCACGTATTTTTCATGACATGAACAAAACGAGACAAATGCACTTGAAAGAAAACGAGTTTACTTGGCTGACAACAAAATAATCGGAACCTTCATTTACGTTTTAAGCCGTAAATAATCAATCCGTTAGTAAGTGTAGGTAAAGTCCGCATGCGATCCAAGTAACCCATCAGGCCGGCGCTTATCTCGGGTTTCAGTCGGATGAAGTGACTAGGAGTATTTCCACTCCCCCTGGATGCGATTCCAGTCCATCGCAGGGCTACCACCTTCCATTGAATTTGCCGGTACCCATTTATACACCTGGATGGAGAGAGACACTGTTAGAGACGGGAAATATATTTCCCAAGAACAAAACACGATGTCCATGGCTAGGAGTAGTCGAACCCGGACCGCTTGATCCAGAGGCCAGCGCACCATCCACGAGGCCAACACACCCAATAAGGGGCTTTTTGACACATCCGTTAGTTTACAAGTGATCTCTAGTCATTGTTTAGTATTTTTAGTCTTCTTGTTGCCTCTAGTTGTCTTTAGTTTTACTTAGTTGTATATAATTACTGTAAACATGGTCAGCACACCTAATCATGGCCTTTTTTACACGTCCGTTAGTTTATCAGTGGTCTCTAGTCATTGTTGTCAGTTTTAGTTTTTTTAGCTTTCGTGTTGCCTTTAGTTGTATTTAGTTGTACTTAGTTGTATATAATTACTGTAAACATGATCCTCTAGATTAGCTCAGCTACCCGCGGGCATGTTATAATTGTTATAATTACCTTCAAAACACAATCAAAATGTTTGTATGTATGAATGTACTGATCCTCGGAAACATCAGGTATGCTTGGTGTTAGATAACGTTAACACAGTGACCCCCATTTCTGAATTTTCTTTTGGTGGTGCCATGAGAGTCATGCCGGAGGTTAATGTCAGTTTCAGGAGCTGAAAGCCACCAAAGGGCCATTGCAGACACAGTTTCACTGGAAAATATTATTGTACCAAAACATTGGGGATGACTTGAAATAAATATTGTCTAGTGTAACTGCGTATTTGCAGCCGCGTTTACTTTGAGGGTTAACTGGTTTTACCAAAAAATAGCCTGCCCACCGAACCACTCGATTCAGAATACCGTCCAGCGCACTAACCAATATGCAAAATTACAGAGACCCTATTTAATTCGTTTTCCAGAAACATACAACCATCGTTCATCCCAAAAGTGAGAGTTGTTCTGGTAATTAAATCTCGAACGTACAGCTTACTGTTTTAATTGAGTATTTTCTGATACCTTTAACAGGACTTTGGGAAACAATAATATTACAATTCTCCCTGACGGAGTGTTTGCCAACTTGACGAGACTGCAACGCCTATAAGTAAAATGAGAGATTAATAAAATACTGTAAGGTTGGCAATAATCTTGAAAGCAAAAATTTCTCCCAATCCCATAGGGAACATAAAGATAAAAGGTAGGCAGAACAATAATTTAATTTAGCCCTTGGTCGTACAAGCTAAATAATACCCCCGCCATAGTACAAGGGAGGGTTGACGCAGCCCCTCCTCTCGGTGTTCGTTCTGTTAGTGCACAGTAAAATTCATTTATATTGATAAGATAGCCCTGGACATACTCTACAAGGTGATACCCTTTTCAACGGTAATGACGCCTAAATGACGTCAAATGACGTCATTTGACCCGTCATCTCGGATCCGCCATATTGGAAATTGCTATTTTTTTTAAAAAGTCAAGAAATAACAGAAATTAATGAAAAATCAAGTCAGAACGCTTATGAAATGTACAGTTCGTGAATTTGTGCAATTTGATGTAGAAGACTGAAAAATTGCAGAATTATGTCAAAAAACGTTGATTTTTGGCTAAGCTTGCATCAGATTTTCGGTTGCCATGGCAAAGTCAAAATTGATAAACACACAATTGTTATATCAAATTAAATATCTGCAGACGATGAATAAAAAGCTACTAAAAGTTTTAGCCCCTTAGAGTAAATCGTCTTTTTAGAAATTTAAAAAAAACGCTTCTGGGTTGAGTTCAGTTGAGTTGATAACTTTCTTGATCATAAAAATTTCAATTTCCTCGATTGTGATTGATTTTAAAAACTCTTATTTTCCACTAATTCACTTGCCAAGTTGTGATCGGACAGTTTGTTATTGGACGTTTGTTATTGGACAGTTTGTTATCGGACGGTTCAATAAGCCAATCTCATCCATAGTCGTAGTTTAAATCAACCATTCACATTCAAAGTTGTAGTTAGGTGCGTGCGTGCGCGCGCTTGTTTTGTGTTTTTGGCGCCTAATTGCCGGTAGGACGCGAAGTGACCTTAGAATATGCACATCCCCTTTGTAGGTATTTTAATGCAAATTTTCCCTTTCTTTCATAGCCTGGCTATTCTTCTTTCCTCGGAAATTGCAATTTTTTTGATTCATTGGTAATAAGACTTCGTGTTGTCCAATTCGGTCTGTAATGATACTCAGTTTCCAGCACTTAGTTTTTGATGGGTCGTTATAACCACTCTTTGTCACTAGATTCTACGATCATGGTATTGAAAAACTGCCAAATCATTGGTTAACACGTTGTTGCCATTTTTGTGACACAATAGATTACCATAGCAACAGTATGACCCCCTAAAAACACCCTTAATTACAGCTTTAGGTGCTTACAATTCAAAACCGGTACTGAAGAGGCAGAGGGCCGACTTTAGACACATCTTAAAGCGAGTTTCAATTAGTCCAGCAAATTTATTTGACTTTCCGTAGGAGGAAGTTAAATTCCTAAAGACAAACATAAAACGAATTACTACAAAATAACTAACCGAAGACGGCAGAAAACTAAGAGCAAAATAGAAAACAGGCGATAAACTAAACGGCTTCCCAAATGCTGGAAACGGGGTTTAGAGACCCAAGAAGTTACAAGCTACAAGTTTACAGTATGGGGCCCAGTTCTCGGCCACAAAAAAACGTAAACTTGTATTTCTTACCTTAGAATAGGCGTACGGACTTGAAATTTCTCGCATAAATAGCTTCAGCATTCAGTTTACACAGGTAGAGTTATCGACTGCTTAACGCTGTTTTCTCCCGAGTAATAACGAAAATGGAGGCTTCGTTCGTGGGCCCAGTTATCGGCCAGCGGACCCAGTTCTCCGCCACAAAAGAGTACACGCGATTCCTCAGAATAAACAACGCTTTATTACCATTTTTTGTTGTTAAATCACTTATAAGGCTTGTCTTTTGATATTTCGATCAGAGCTTTGTTTCATGTTAGAGAAGGAAGCTTTTTGCACACCTAGTTTTTCTCTTAAGTGCAGTCAAGCGAGCCTAAAAAAGAGTTGAGTATTTAAAACGGGGTTAAGTCAGAGCTCATAGTTTTCAGCATGCCAGCCCATTATAGCTTTATTTTTACAACTGACTTGACACGAATACTCCACACAAAACCATGAGCGCTTTTAGCGTTGAAGGCGAGCAGGGTGGCCGAGAATAGGCAAATACGCAAAAGTACTATGAAAATATTGAGGAGTGAATTTAGGTCAAAGAATTAAACAGGCCAGGTAAAGTTTAAATTTAACAGAGAGCTTTATCACTCTACATCCTTTATGCCAAGAATTGGCTCATTTGGGCTTTCTACACGGACAAAATATAAACTTGAATTAAACCATGTAATTCAAGTAGCTGTAAACAAACAAGTTTTCGGGCAAACCATATTCACCTACCTTCGGGTCACCTCGACGTGCTCACAGAAAAACTCGGCAGGACGAAACAAAACTCGGCAGAACGGAAGGCAAGGAATCAAGCTACCTTTGGAAACAATTGCTTTTTATTCAGACTCATTTGTGGCGCGAAAAATAAACGCTGAACAAAAATTGGCCGAAAACTAGGCTCGGCTGAGAACTGGGCCCCACACTCTAATGGACGATAAACTAGCACTAAATGAACCTGAAAGAATAACACAAATATATACGCAACGAAATTTACATACGACGCGAGAAAAAAACAGCATGCAGAATGTGAAAAAACACATTAACATACGGAACAAAAGGGGACACAAAGAGAAGACGAAATAGCCGCAACATCCTGGGGGGCTTGGCTGAATTTAACTAAACATTCAGCAAATAAATGCGACAGTTAGCCTAATTTAAGTGTCCGTGGGTACCATAATTCCAATAAATAATCCATAGACAGTTCTAAAAATTCAGAATTCCTGAAATATGATTCAAAGTCATTTTCGATGTTAAGTTACTTAAACTGCCTCCTCAAACAAGCATAGCTTGGAGATTAGTCTGATCAGAGTACCATTTGTTGTCTTGATTTCGCCTACACGGAACCGGAGATCATGACCAGGAAAAGTCTTGAAAACACGACCAAGGAGCCATCGTCCCTGTGGGGAATTGTCGTAGACGACTAAGACAAGGTCTCCGATTGCTAAGCTGCCCTTCTCTCAAACCCATTTGTGACGTTGTTGTAGCGTTGGGATGTTATCTCGCATCCACCTTTTCCAATAGCAGTCAGCTAGAAACTGAGGTTGTCACCATTGCTTCTTTGGGAAGAGATCTTCATTCAAAAAACATCGCAGGTGGTAGAGCAAGGTGACTCCGCTGAAGCAACAAAGGACTCGGAGTGAGAGGCTCGAAGTCGCTCGGATCGTCGCTGCTTGGAGTAAGAGGACGACTGTTTAGGATAGTTACAACTTCCACTTACGACCACTTCGAATGAATCTCTTCTAAACCCCATTCATGTGACTGGTTGTGGGCTATTGAAATTTCCACTCAGATCTTTGGCACAGGTGGCAGCTGATCTCCTCTTTGATCAGGCGTTTATTTACCTCGTCTTGATTCCATTCCCGAATGGATCGCTGGGTTTCTTTGTCTGCTCTTACGAAGTTGGCTCCATTATCACTAAAGATTTCTTTCGGACAGTCACGGTTTTAAATAAACCTTCGGAGAGCTTGGATAAATGTGTCAGTCTCCAGCGAACTCACGTCTTCGATATGCACGGCACGACTGATAAAGCAGGTCAAAACACATCCATATATCTTCTCTGAACCCCGTCCACGCTTCACAAGGAATGGCCCGAAGAAATCTACTCCAGTATAAGTGAATGCAGGCTCGTAAGGGATAAGACGTTCTTTAGGCAGGTCGGCCATCAGCTGCTGCATAGGGGCATCGTTTCGCTTACGGCAATCAACACACTTGCGCAGAACTCGTCGGACAAGTGATCTTGCTTGTAATATCCAAAATTTCTGGCGTATGGCAGAGAGTACGTTCTCACGACCAGCATGGCCCAAGATCTCGTGATAGTAGCACACTATTAAGGTGGACTTAGGATGGACGGCATCGAATGAATCGAGGCGTGAAGAATTCTTCCTCCAACGCGAACAGTTCCTTCCATCAGCACAGGGGAGAGTTTAGCAAGTTTGCTATGACCTTTGACTTGAAGTACACTGCTTAAAGAGTCAATTTCTTCAAGGAAGTGCTGGCGTTGAACCAACTGGATAATTTTCTGCGTTGACTTTATCGTCTCTACCTTGCCTATCCCTTCTGTTTTTGGGAGAGCGTTCTTGTTCTTGATGTACTCAACAAAGCACAATAGCCATGCCATGAGTGTTTGCAGACGCGACCAAGATGAGTGGCGCCTTAGAAACAGATCTAGCGCAGACCCAAGTGAAATGAGCGTAACCTGATTTGCAACTCGAATGTCTTTGTCGTTGTTTGGAATATTACCGATTTCCTGCACTGGCCACGGGCCTTCGGGTTGCAACAGCAACTTAGGTCCAGACAACCAGCCAGAGTTCGGTTTGAGGGAACGTATTTCCATCCCTCGAGGGCACTCATCGGCCGGATTGAGAGATGTCGGCATATGTCGCCGTTGCTCAGGAGCGGAAGCATCATGGATCTCATTAACTCTGTTGGCAAAAAAGGGGCTTGAATCCTCCCTTCTCGTTGGTGATGTACTGAAGGACTGTCAGGGAGTCCGTCTAAAAGGTGAAACTATGAACTGGCAGGTCCAGCTCATCGTGAATCAGCGCGTGGAGACGCGTGGAGACACGTAGAGACCACAGCTGCTTGTAATTCTAAACGTGGAACGGACCATTGCTTTAAGGGCGTGTTACGCGTTTTCCCCATCACGAAAGCGCAATGCACTCTCCCTCGATCATCAACAAGTCTCAAGTAGCTAACAGCAGCATAGCCATGGTTAGAAGCATCAGAAAAATAGTGCAACTGGACGTTGCTGGAAGTGGCATGAGAAGAATTTCTAAAACATCTCGGGATCTTGATTTTTGCGATAAGGGGAACAGACTCAATCCATCCGTGCGATTGTGTAAGCAGTGGTTTCTGGTACACGTTCATCCCACTGGATTCCCATTCTCCAAAGTTTTTGAAGTAGAACCTTTACTGGAAGAATGAAGGCATCCATAAAACCAAGCGGATCGAAGAGGGAATTGGCCGTTGAAAGAATGCCACGTTTGGTTGGCGATTTGTTAGTGGGTACGACTTTAAACAGGAATGTACCCGAGTCTGCATCCCAATGCAACCCAAGTGCACGGCCAATAAGTAGCTGATCAAGATCTAGATTCAAAGCGGGATTTCCTCGTTCTTTCTCAGGAAGGGTGGCCAGAAGCTTACGGTTGTTACTAGCAAGTTTCGTTAACTGGAAACTGCCTTCATTAACTCGACCAACTGCTCAGCAAGGCCGATCGCATTCTCTTCGTTCGGAACGGACTTCAAGACATCATGGACGTAGAAGTTCCTACGCACTGTGTTGATTACTTCCGGGCCAAACCGCTCTTTATTATCATCTGCTGTCTGTCGTACTGCCCTGTTGGCGCAACAAGGTGACGAGGCTACTCCAAAAATGTGAACGAGCATTTGGTACTCATCCAGGGGGTTATCCAAGCTACCGCTCCACTATAGGAATCTCAAGGCCTCGTCGTCCCCGGTGACAACCTTGACCTGAGCGTCGGCGTCCCCTAAGAAAACCTTGACCTGATAGAAAATAGCTTTTAAGTCTGCTGTAAATGCAATTTCTTCCTCACGAAAGCGGATGAGTACACCAGTTAGACTATTCGCGAGGTCTGGGCCTTGGAACAACTGATCATTCATGGAAGTGCCGTCGGATTTGGCAGCTGCGTCAAAAACCACAAGGCATTTGTTGGGCTCTTTGACGTTGAAGACAGGATGATGCGGTAAGTACTATGTGATTCCGTATCTCTCGGTGGCCTCTTCAGTAGTCAGCTTTATTGTATAACCCTTATTAACGTATTCCTCAGTGACCGCTCTATACCTGGCTTCCAAGTCCGGATAACGGGAGAAACGCCTCTTTAGATGATGAAGTCTGGCTTCAGGCTGTAACCCTATTAAAAAGAAGGTTAGGGTCTTCCTACTTCCAAAGTAAGCCAATCTGATAATGGCCGTCGACCTTTGAGATGGTATTCTCGATAGTCTTCATGGCCTTGTGATCCTCCACTGACATTGAGTTTAGAGACTGTTTCCCAGTTCCATAAGACTCAACTCGCCAGAAGTCTTCGAGTTGACGACTCAGAGAGATCTCCTCACAAGAAACGTGGTTAAGGTTAAACTTTTGCCTATCGCTACAGCTAACAGAACCACGAGGACACTCCAGCCTGGGCAAGATCTTATTGCGAAAGGTTCGTTTGGGTCTCCTTTCCAGACTTCGAGTGGGATGAAGGCGTCCTGGACATTCGTGCCAATGAGGACAGACACGTTGCTCCTTACGACTTCAGGGAAAGGCATCCGACGTAGGTGTGGCCATTGTCCCATTCTCTTGCGAATCGAGATATGTTTAAGTGGAATAGCTACATCTTTCACGGCCCTAGCGTTACGTACAGCAATCTCTCTGATATCTTGCTCGATGACTGTGGCGATTTTAAAATTTACTTTCACACCTTGTTCCTTTTTTTCTCTTTGATTTGCTGTAGAAAGGAAGAGCTGGCTGGCTTCACCTTAAATCTCGAGCTGTTCAACAAGGAATGGGTCAATCGGAACCGGAATCTACGAGGGCGTAGGCAGTGATACTCCTTCCATTGTTAGCAATAACCTTGAGGGGAATGATCTGCAATAGGATCTTGGAGGATTCAGCCATAGCTGCCGTAGCACACACGCTCGAGGAGCGTTTTGACCATCGGGTGGAGGTAGGGGGACAGCTGGCACGACTGCGGCTTCGGCGTTATTGGTTTGGTGAACAACGTTCCTTTCATGGCTAGGCCGAGAAAGATGTAACAGAGTATGATAAGGTTTGCCTCATTCTGGTGCCTTGCAACGTATTGTAGACTTGCACGATCTTGCAGAATGTTTAACAGAATTGATACAATTGAAGCACATTCGCTTCGTCTGGACAAACCCGATTCTTTTATTGACAGGCTTCAACTTGAACGTTTCGCAGCGGTAAAGTGGATGAGATGAGAGATAGATAGATAGATAGATAGATAGATAGATAGATAGATAGTTGGTGCCAATTTCCTACCTTGCAGCCAGAGGCTGAATTGCGGAGGAACCAGAGGGGTAACATCGGACGTAGCATATGAAGGCGCACTTTGCAGGCACTTCAGTCCATGTATGATCTCACCTTACCCACCCCAGACCAATGACCGGCACAAGTCAGATAGACCATGATCTACGTCCCCTACTCTTTTCGAACATTGTCATGCGTTCTTTAACGTCCCACAAGAACCAGATCAGTGAAGTGCTGTACGGTTTATCGTCCTTATCCGAGAAGACTTGAATGTCTAACCATTTGTAGATGTAATTACAAAGGCAGGACATTTCCCTCAGCTATTTTAAGACCCTGAGTGTTGGTCCGGTCTGGGGCTCGAACCTTCGACCTCCCGCACAGCAGTCCGGCGCTCTCCCAATTGAGCTAACCAGGCGGCGGTTAGACCAGGTACTCATTGGAAACTGGACCCCCTTTTTGCGATCCGTTTTGACTGCAAGGTTAATGATCTCGCTGTCCTCTTTCTCACCTTCGGCTGTCAGCGTGGCAAACCTGTGATCATTAGCATCATGCCTTTTGGAACTCGGAGGCTTTGTTTCGGCTGAAGAAATTGAGAAGAACGGATAGTTTGCTACATCAGCGCGATCGTTCAAGAAGTTAACAACGTCCTTAAAGGAAGGCATGATTTGCCCTTGATGTTCGAGCTTCTTCAAGTCTTCTCTGAATTTGGCTTGCGCCCACTTAGGTAATCTTAGAATCATTTTTCAAGGTTGTCAGTGTTCATTTCTCCTAGACAGTTCATAGCTTCCAAGGTATAGTACATAATCTGAGCCGTATCTGCGTAACGCTGCAGGCGTCTTTTATCCAGACGGGCTATGGTGGGGCCTTTTATCAAGGTGTCAACACATGCTGGTACTATGTTAAAGGGTTGACCAAAGTGATCTTGAAGAACTTGGAGTGCCTTCGTTAAGCCTCCTGGAACGGATTCTTACCTCTGCGCGGCTAATAAGGCGGGGCCTTCGAGAAATTGCAACAGTCGGGCCATCTTCGTCGGTTCGTCTAAGGCCTTTTGAGTCCACCATTTGATGAAACCTCTGACGAAACATCGGGTACTTTTCAGGGGACCCATCGAACTTTACAACTTGCAGAACAAAAACAAAATTTTGAGAGATATTATAGACTATAGCCGATTTGATTCCGAACTATACCTACAGGATATTAAAGCAATTGACTGGAATACTATTTACATTGAAAGCAGTGGCCTGAATGAAATTGCAGCCAAGACCATAAGTACTCTTCAAGTTATTGTCAATAAACATGCACCAAGAAAACAAATATCCCAAAGTAAACAGAAGCAGTTTAGTAAGCCTTGGATAACTAATGGCAACCTTAAATCTATCAAAAATAAACAAAGCATGTATAGAACACACTTTCTCTCAAATAACCCAGCCAAGACAGCTGAATATAAAAAAAATATGCTAACAAACTTAACCACTTAAAGACCAAAATTGGCAAAGTCCTTAGATACTAGTTCCTTGAAATGTGTGGCAGCGGCAACTGTATATTCCTCGATCTTCAGGTCGTACTGGAGTTTTCTCGCTTCTTGAGTAACGTATTGCGTATCAACCTCATGAATTTCTATGCTATCTTCGTCCAAGAGACGTCTATATCGTGTAGTATTTTCCTGGAAATTACTCCACGCTTTGTCCAGAGTTGCCTGAACGGACTAAGCTTTCGCTAGATTCGCGTAGTCGACGAAGAGAGCGTCACTTTGTGAGCAGGCTTTAGACATAGACGAAACATATCCCGCGCGCCACTTTCGTAGGGCGTTCAAAGCTTCTTGCAGGGCTCCTTCTTGGAGAGAGCTTCACGTTTTCTTTCGTGAACTTGAGCGAGCGACAGGGACTGTCGTCGCGTTCGCCATACCAACTAACTCATTTGGAAGTGACGCTGAAGAGGCAGAGGACCGACTTCAGACGCAACTTAAAGCCAGTTTCAATTAGTCCAGAAATTTATTTGACTTTCCGTAAGAGGAAGGTAAATTCCTAAAGATAAACATAAAAAGAACAACTGCAAAATAACTAACCGAAGACAGCAGAAAACAAAGAGCAAAATACAAAACAGATGATAAACTAAACGGCTTCCCAAATGCTGGAAACCGGGTTCAGGGAACCAAGAGGTTACAGGTTACAAGTGTAATGGACGATAAACTAGCACTAAATGAACATGAAAGGATAACACAAATATATACGCAACGAAATTTACATACGACGCGAGGAAAAAAGGCATGCAGAATGTAAAAAAATACATTAACATATGGAACAAAAAAGGACACCAAGAAAATACGAAATAGCCTCAACAGGCACGATGAAAGTTATTTCTTATATTAACAAATTTTTATAAGCATGATAAGAACCAATTTTTGGCAAAGTTTATAACAATTCTGTACATAGAGTTCAGAGCCACCTTGAAGTTTTTCCAAAAGCAGGATGTACCATGACAAGACCAATTTCTTTACAGGAAATTGTTTCTAGGTATACGTCTGTGCAGAAATTTAAACTGGAACTCAATTAGCTTGGTGCTTCTGGTGCATTTGGAGCCATACCATAACCATGATCCCAATAGACCAATTTCGATCTATTAAAATTCAGCCTTAAACAATAGACCTAAACACGAGGCTCTAGGGAATAACTACAGAGTTTGTGGGGTTTATTCCCCAGAGCCTCGTGCTGAAGTCTATTGTGTTAGGCTCAATTTTAATATATCGAAACTGGTCTATTAAAACGTTTTCGTCGTGTAAATTACCACAATCCTGCATCCATTTGTGGTTCTCTTACTCGAGAGTAAGACTTTGCCTTTGATAAGTTTTCTGTGGATGAACCAACCTGCTGTAATGCCGTTTTAAAATCAAATTCGACTTTGTCTCGCGTTCCCTGAGAATAATAAGCGAAAAAAACTGACACTTCCTTCGGTTAATCTATCTAAGTCTAGTACGATCGAAGTTTTGCCATTGATACCAGGACGCCGACAATTATGTTTTCTGCTTTTCTGCGAGTAATTTCAATATTTCAATTTTAAGCTGTAAATTCCTTTCCGCAAACTTAATACAGTCATTCATTTTTCTCTGAATGGAGTTTTCCAAGGTATCGAGCAATAGAAAAGCCGAAGAATTAATTTTAAACAAATTTATCGTTATTCAAACTCGTAAATTTAATTAATTTCATCAAATTTACCAAGCAAGTCGAAGCACAAAAAAAGTTATATAGCCAGTACACGGCATGGGATAAATTACTGATACTAGACAGGCTCTTTAAGAATTCTAGCTGTTCTCGCTTGTGGCGGCCTATTTTATCATTGTTATTATTTTGTTACAGATATTTGTATGACAACGCTATATCATTTTTATCGGATGGAGTGTTTTCAACTCTTAAAAGTCTGACAACCTTGTAAGTGCGAAAAAAAGCATACAAGAGCTATTTAACATTTATTCCACGCGCCCGCGCATTTGATGTTTGATGATAGATAGCCAACGAGGCTGGCAGTGCCGAGTTGGCTGTAATAACCGAATAATAACTTAATTAAAAAATCCCCCAATTTATAGAAAATTAAAAGGAAATAATAATTGCAACGCCCAAAACTCTTGAGCGTATACCTTGCATGTTTGTAGAGCATGGTACAAATGCTCCCATACCATGATGGCAAAGCCAATGAAAACTCTCAGTGAATTGCACTATCCAATGATTAGTTCATATAATGTGATATCCAAGGAGTGGGAAGGCTGGCAGTCGGCCTGGAACCGAGTTTCCATGATTGCTTCAGTTAAGAAATTTGGCCGAGCGAGACTAAGTACTGATTCGTGTGAAAGAAACATGGCGGACTTTCCTAAGCAGAAAGCGTTTGTAAAGTTTTGAGAACGTTTCGCGTGTTTCACGTTCACACATCTAAGGAAAAGTTCCAATTGCCCTACATCTAATTTCTGGACATTTTGAGAGAGCGGGGATAATTATTGCACTATAAACCTGTGATCGGGAACTTCACTTCGTAGCAATGTTGATGTTTATTTCAGTGTGAGCAAGTTAAGGTTTAGGATTTTGCCTCTCACCTAATAACTTATTACACAAAAGGTCTGCTTCAGTTTCAGACAAAGCATCTGGCATTATTTATCAAAGTGAATACTGGATAGGTCCCTCGGCAGAATTGAGAATCATCACCATCTCTTTGGCCCAAATTTGAAACTAATAATTTATGTTTTCGTTCCTTCATAACTATCCTCAGACTTTTGTTTTGATCTTGTAGACTTTGCTGCTTAAATAACGGGCCCCATCAAATAGTTGTGATAGAGACTGTACAGGAAGTTTCACTTTACGACCTCATTTTGTTGCCCTTTCTGTAGTGCCTGGCCTCTTTTTTTTTTTTTTTTTTTTTTTTGCTGCTCCTTTTTTGCTGAACTGTTTTCAAACAGTTCATGCTCCTCTATTGCACCAAGTATTGCCATTTAAGACAAGTACTATTAAAGGCTGTATTCACCTGACGTTATTTAACCTTCCTTATTGTCTTATTAGCAGTCCTTTCATTTAAGGAACTAGCTACTGATAGGCAACACTTATGGCCAAATTTGATGTGCTTAAATTCTTACTTATCTCTTTGCGCGCCTTAAAGGAATAAAACAAATATCCCTTGCACTTGATACAATTTCTTGTTATTCTCCAAAGTCTTGGAGCCACGTATCAAAATTGGCCTATTTCAACATTGTGGAAGTTCCGTTGACTCAGGTTTGTCTAAGCTAATGTCAGTTTTCTGGATAAATGACCATTTTGGCTGTCTACCTCTTTACTAACCAGTACACACATAGAGGTAACATGGCTTATTTACCTTCCCTGAGTCTATTTCAAATCTCCTTTTGCGGATGGGTGTATGGCAGCCCTATTTTAATATGCAGAAGTATGACAGAGTTTTCCTCCACCACACAAATAAAACCAATGTTTATCACTACTACAAATTATGCCAAAGCATATGAGCAGAAGCTTCTTTCTTTATTTCCATGGGTCAAGAAATTGTAACTTTTAGCAGGGTTCGTACACTTTTTTTGTGGACAGAATTCAAGACTTTTTCCAGACTTTTTCCAGGCCACTTTTTTTATTTTCCAGACTCACGGTAACAGTGAGATTCTTCATGGCCCAAGAAGAGATAACTGTCTTAACTATGGAAACAATGAGTTAAAAAAAAATTCAGTTTCAGCTGTTTAAGTCTTATTTTACAGTGACACAACCAAAACATAGCGGTATGCTAATTTCTACCATAAAGCAAATACCTCAGTTCTCAAAACAATTTTTAACAGTACACTTTTTCAACAAAGAAAACCAAACAAAACAAACAAAAAGAAATGTGGCATCCAACTTGTACATGTACAAGTTGCTTTTAGTAGACATCACTGAAACAAAATATATAAAGGAAGACAACCACTCGGTTACACTCAATGGAAAACGGATTTAATATTTTTTAGTAAAATAGTTGTGCATACCAGACACGGACGTAACTTAACGTAACTCCAAAAACCTACATTTCAAGAACCACAGAAATATATGCAAACTTTACTATACTCTTAGGTCTTACCTTAAATTTTCCGAATTAGAAGACACGAAATGTGTAACAGGAGACGACAGTTTCAATTCCATGAGTTTCTTGTGTTTCTTGCCGATCATGTGGCTTTGCAAAGCAGCTTCTCGCATGCTTGAAATATCAATTGCCTTAATATTAAAAACAACACACATCGCTTTGGCCTTTGACGTAGGATCGGTGCAATCTAGGCCTTAAATGTTTCATCTGCTTTCCACTTTCCGTTAAAGAAACACTTCCCCATTATCACAAAGCGAAAGAAAAGCCAGGGAAGAACAACAGCTACATGAACGCGAACAGATATTGCTTCCTTCCTTCAACTAACGCGGGAAACAAATAAACCATGATGCACTGCAAACACAATGAACCATAATGCAATACAGGGCATTGGAGACTGAACTTTCCGACCGTACCGCCATTTATTATTGAGTGTTTTGCCGTTTAGCCAAGTTAATTCAAGTGAAATCAGCTACATTGCAAAGATTTCAGCTAGCTGTTAAACACCTGCTGCTCCTTGAGAAAAATTCCGGAGTTCATCCCATTTTTCAAGACTTTGCCTTCAATTTCCATACTTTTTCCAGGTCTGGAAAAGTAGTTCTCAAATTTCCAGACTTTTTCAAGAATTCAAGACTTTGTACGAACCCTGTTTTAACCACTTGTACATAAAATACCTCAACCTAGTAAAAGTTCACATTGAGTCTGTCCCCAGCAATTCCATTTTGGGCATTCCCATGCAGAAGCTAAGCAAGAAAATGTTTTCAAATTTTAGAGCCCAAACTAGTGCTGAACAGTAAGAAATGGAGGTTTCAAAACCCTTTACAATCACTGCATTATTGAAACATGCAAATCTTGTTGAGTGATCTGTAACTGTCTTCAAGTTTCAAGATTTAAATCACTCGTAGAAAGTCTTAAAACTCAACATGTTACAGGGAAATTATGGATTAAATGCGGTGTTTCATAAGTAAATTAAGACGAATAAAACTGTAGATAGAAAAGCTCATTTAATGTAAGCTCGAGTTTATAATCTACGACTGAACAGTTGGGAAATGTTTGAGAGACTTACATTCGGAGGCTTCGATTCGCGATATATGGTGGCAGTCATGAAACAGTTCAACATCGCTATTTTCCACAGAAACTAGAGAAGAACAATTGCAAAGGATATCTTCTCTTTCGTCGGTGTGAGTATGGGAGGTTACGAGCCTTTAATTTCATAGCAAATTAAAAGCACCTTACAATAGTTATCTTCCTGATACAGTACCCAAAAAGGTGAAATTCACCACGCTCACCAGATACATATCAGCCTGAAACTTGTCGCTAATCTGACACAAAGTTGGCACTTCATTCCCTTAGTCCTGATTTTTTCAGAGCTGTTACTAAAAACTACTAAGAGCGAATAAAAAAAATATCGAATCAAAGGCAAATCCTGAACAAAAATGGCGGCGAAACATATTGTGGTCCCCTCGCGTTGTCCCGTTTTGCTCATGCTCGCTACGGTTTTCAAATGATTCACAGATTTCTTTACTAGTGCGATCATAGAAATCAGAAAAGCGGTGAGAGCAAAGGTAGTTGCCAGCCCGCCTGGTCATGTCCCTGGAGAGAGCTGTCCCAGAGTAGTTTTTTTGGTGACTAACGTTGGGACAACCTGAGCGGAAGTCATCTTAAGCCAAAAGAAGTTTTTCAGTGGATGGTGATAAGTATGGCACGTTGGAACCAATTGTTCAGCTGCAATTTAAGTAAGTTTCCTCTTCACTTAATTAAATGTAGAGTTCTGGCAACTTTCAATCTGGCTATTGCCAGTCAAATTACATCCTACAGTTTGAGGTTCGTTGGTTGATTTTATTTATGTCATGATTAAGTCATTGGTGCCAATATCTCCGGACATCTCCGTTGGTATACGAGCTTCCTAAAAGTAATAGTTAAAGGAGCTCAGTCACGGTACTTTGACTCATTATGGTCACATAATTGGAAACCTTGAAATAGTGCATTACTAGGGTAGAAAAAACCAAAGAGGTATTAACAAACCATAAAGGAACAAGAATGGCAAATGTAAGTAAAAGGTGGAAAAGATTAAGACGGATTACAAACGACAGACTTGACAAGTGTAGGCTAAACGTTTTACCATGGGGAAACCCTGGTAGCTCCTTTAAATTTAAGTTAGTCGTACTGCTGATTGAACATGAGGCAGAATCCCAGCCAATTCTTTGTTTTTTAAGTCCATTCTCTCAGTGATGAGCTGGTCAACATCAGCATTTCTTTTAAGTTGCCTCTATTCACATCTGTAGTGATAGGTAACAATGAGGAATATTTCTCGACCACAACCAACACACGCTACTGCGACTCTGCTTAATACCTCAAAACGTACGATGCATTAAATGACTGACTGTGGAAAACTGGTAAACCAAGCGTCTCTCCAAAGATGATAGGAACACCGACATCTTGCTAACGACGTATTTTACATGACATGAAAAAAAAGAGACAAATGCACTTAAAAGAAAACGACTTTACTTGGCTGACAACAAAAGGATCGGAACCTTCATTTACGTTTTAAGCCGTAAATAATCAATCAGATAGTCAGTATAGGTTAAGTTCTGGTTTCAGTCGGATGAAGTGACTTGGACTATTTCTACTCCCCCTGGATGCGATTCCAGTCCATCGCGGGGTTGCCACCTTTCATTGAATTTGTCGGTACTCATTTATACACCTGGATGGAGAGAAGAACTGTGAGAGCCGGGAAATGTCCTTCTCCCCCCCCCCCCCCCCAAAAAAAAAAAACCCCGCAATCTCCATGGCTAGGAGTCGAGCCCGGACCTCTTGATCCAGAGGCGAGCGCAGCCATCACGAGGAGAACACACCTAACCAGGGCCTTTTTTGACACGTCCGTCAGTTTATCAGTGGTCTCTAGTCATTGTTGTCAATTTTAGTTTTTTTAGATTTCGTGTTGCCTTTAGCTGTAATCAGTTGTACTTAGTTTTATATAATTCCTGTAAACATGACCCGCCTAGATTAGCTGAGCTACCTGCAGTGCAATGTTGTTTACAAAATCCCTTGTGGGTCTTGTCTCTGGAGTTACATTGGCGAGACAAAACAATCGTTTAGTACAAGGCGAAAAGAACATATCAGAAATACTAGACAATGTGCTAAAGGCTCCAATCTAGCGAAACATGCCTGGACCTTTGATCATACCATCGACTTTAACAATGCTGAGATAATTGACAAAGGCAATAGCCGCATTAGAAAGACGCTGGAATCCTGGCACACAGCGAAAACTGTCGAGGCCGACAACAATTCGTGCCCTCTGCCGGGACAATATAACATTCTTTTAAACAAACGCTAATTTTACACTTTTAGCATTCTCACATTCTTTCACACGCTTTCTATTTAATATATGCCATTCGCTTGTTATATTCAAAATTATTAGGTCTATTTTATCTTTTCATTTTTGTCCGTCGAAGACAGCAGACTGGCTGTTGAAAGCTCACAACTTTAAACAATTTTACAAGAGAACGTTTTTTTTTTACCTTTTTTTTTGTTATAATTGTACTTTCAATTTAAAAAGGTAATTAAAATGTATGTAAGTATTTATGTATGTATGTATGTATGTATCTATGTATGTATGTATGTATGTATGTATGTATGTATGTGTGTGTGTATGTATGTATGTATGTATATATGTATGTGTGTATGTATGTGTGTATGTGTGCATGTATGTATGTGTGTATGTATGTGTGTATGTATGTACTGATCCTGGGAAACATAGGGTATGCTTGGTGTTGACAACGTTAACACAGAAACTCCTCTATATGAATTTTCTTTTGGTGGTGCCATGAGAGTCAGGCCGACGGTTATTATCAGTCTCAGGAGCTTGAAGCCACAAAATGGCCATTTCAGAAACAGTTTCATTGGGAAATATTATTGTATCAAAATATTGGGAGACAGTTTGAAATAAATATTGTCTAGTGTAACATGCAAAGGTACAGAGAGGTCCTATATGCAACCATCGTTTATCCCAATTAGTGAGAGTTATTCTCGTAGTTAAATCTCTAACGTACAGCCTACTGTTTTAAGTGAGTATTCTCTGATACTTTTAACAGGAATTTGATGAACAATCATATTACAATTCTCCCTGACGGAGTGTTTGCCAACCTGACGAGACTGCAATACCTGTAAGTAATATGAGAGAGCAATAAAATGCTGTAAGGTTGGTAATAATCTTCAAAGGAAACATTTCTTGCCATCCGATAAAAGGGAACATAAGGCAGAAGAATAACTTAGTTTTACGTCCAAGCTAACTTATACCCCCACCGTGGTACAAGGGGAGGTTAATTCAAGCCCTCCCCTCGGTTTTCGCTCTGTTAGTGCACAGCGAAATACATTTACATCGATGAGATAGGCCTGAACTGACTCTACAATATAATACCATTTTCGTCGGTTATGACGTCATATGACGTCAAATGGCGTCATTTGAGTCGCCATCTCGGATCCGCCATCTTGAAAATCGCTATTTTCGTAAAAAGTCAAGAAACAACGGAAATTAATGCAAAATCAAGCCAGAATGCTTATGAAATATACAGTTCATGAATTTTTCCAATTTGATGTAGAAAAATAATTTAAAAAAAACAGAATTATGTCAAAAACGTTGATTTCTGGCCAAACTTACATCAAATTTGCGGTTACCATGGCAGAGCCAAAAATAATATGCACGCAATTGACATCTCAAGATTTCTGCCCAATCATTGGTGAACACGTTGTTGCCATTTTTGTGACACAATAGGTTACCATAGCAACAGTATGACCTGCTAAAAACACCCTTAATTACAGTTTTAGGGGCTTATAATTCAAAACTGGCACGATAAAATTTTTTTTACACGTCCGTTAGTTTATCAGTGGTCTTTAGTCACTGTTGTCAATTTTAGTTTTTTTAGCTTTCGTGTTGCCTTTAGCTGTATTTAGTTGTACTTAGTTGTATATAATTCCTGTTAACAAGACCTGCCTAGATTAACTGAGCTACCCGCGGGCATGTTATAATTATACTTTTAATTTTAAAACGCAATAAAAATGTATGTAAGTATGTATGTATGTGTGTATGCGTGTATGTGTGTGTATGTATGTATGTATGTATGTATGTATGTATGTATGTAGTGGGCAACCACGAAACAGGCTTGTAGGGATGAACTTGTAGTTTATTTGTGTTTTTCCTCCCACATTGTATGTATGTATGTATGTATGTATGTATGTATGTATGTACTGATCCTGGG
This sequence comes from Orbicella faveolata, assembly GCF_042242905.1. NCBI lineage: Eukaryota > Metazoa > Cnidaria > Anthozoa > Scleractinia > Merulinidae > Orbicella > Orbicella faveolata. The sequence continues at coordinate 14,407,688 of NW_028301552.1, forward strand.
AAACATCAGGTATGCTCGGTGTACATGTTGAACAACGTTAACACAGAAACTCCTCCTTCTGAATTTTCTTTTGATGGTGCCATGAGAGTCAGGCCGACGGTTATCGTCAGTTTCAGGAGCTTGAAGCCAGCAAAATGGCCATTTCAGACACAGTTTTACTGGAAAATATTATTGTATCAAAGTATTGGGAGACAACTTGACATAAATATTGTCTAGTGCAACAGCGTCTTTGCAGCCCGAGACGGATACTTTGAGAGTAAACTGGTTTAACCAAAAATTCCCTGTCCACCGAACCGCTCGATCCAGAATACAGTCCAGCACACTAACCAATATGCAGAACTACAGAGGTCTTATTTAATTTGTTTTCCAGAAACATACAACCATCGTTTATCCCAATTAGTAAGAGTTGTTCTCGTAATTAAATCTCGAACGTACAGCCTACTGTTTTAAGTGAGTATTCTCTGATGCTTTTAACAGGAATTTGAAAAACAATAATATTACAAAACTCCCTGACGGAGTGTTTGCCAACTTAACAAGACTGCAAAGCCTGTAAGTAAAATGAGAGATTAATAAAATGCTGTAAGGTTGGCAGTAATCTTGAAAGCAAAAATTTCTTCTCATCCCATAAAAGGAACATAAAGATAAAAGGCAGGCAGAAGAATAACTTAATTTTACCCTTGGACGTACAAGCTAAATAATACCCCAATGGGGTACAAGGGAGGAGATTGATGGAACCCCTCCCTTTGGTTTTTGTTCTGTTAGTGCACAGCGAAATACCTTTATATTGATTAGATAAGCCCTTAACATACTCTACAAGGTAATACCATTTTCCTCGGTTATGACGTTATACGACGTCAAATGACGTCATCTGACTCGCCATCTCGGATCCGCCATATTTGAAATTGCTATTTTTAAAAAAAAAAGTCAAGAAATAACGGAAATTAATGAAAAATAAAGTCAGAATGCTTATGAAATATACATACAGTTCGTGAATTTCTGCAATTTGATTAAGCAAACTGAAAAATTGCAGAATTATGTCAAAAACGTTGTTTCTTGGCCAAACGTACATCAAAGTTGCGGTTGCATAAAATGATAGACACACAATTGACATATCAAAATTTCTGCAGAGGATGAATGAAAAGCTACTCAAAGTTTAGCCCCTTAGAGTAAAACGTCTTTTTAAAAATTTAAGGAAAAAAACTAATGGATTGGGTTCAGTTGAGTTGATAACTTTAATGATTACAAAAATTACAATTTCTTCGATTGTGATTGGTTTAAAAAACTCCCAGTTTCCACTAATTCACTTGCCAAGTTGTTATCGGACAGTTTGTTATTGGACGTTTGTTATTGGTCAGTTTGTTATCGGACGGTTCAATAAGCCAATCACATTCAAAGTTGAAGTTTAAATCAACCAATCACATTCAAAGTTGTAGTTACGTGCGTGCCTGCGCGCGCTTGCTTTTGTGTTTTTGTCGCCTAATTGTCGGTAGGAGGCGCGCTGGCCTTAGAATGTGCACAGCCCCTTTGTAGCTATTTTAATGCAAATTTTCTCTTTCTTTCATAACTTGGCTATTCTTCTTTTCTCGAAAATTGTAATTTTTATGATTAATCGTGTTGTCCAATTCGGTCTGTAATGAAACTCGTGATAAACAAATCGGACTTCCGCTAGGGGGTCGTCCGATTTTGTTATAAATCTTATGATAACCGACCGAATTGGACTCCACTCAGTCCTATTACTATTACTTATCCACGGTAAAAATTCCCTCAGCATGACTTAAAGTGGCTCAAAACAGTTTCCGGCAATTAGATTTTGATGGCTCGTTATAACCACTCTTTGTCACTAGATTCTACAATCATGGTATTGAAAAACTGTCCAATCATTGGTTATCACGTTGTTGCCATTTTCGTGACAAAATAGGTTACCATAGCAACAGTATGACCTGCTAAAAACACCCTTAATTACAGCTTTAGGGGCTTACAATTCAAAACCAGCACTGAAGAGGCAGAGGGCCGACTTCAGACAATAGTTAAAGCGAGTTTCAATTAGTCCAGCAAATTTATTTGACTTTCCGTAGGAGGAAGGTAAATTAATAAAGACAAACATAAAACGAATTACTACAAAATAACTAACCGAAGACGGCAGAAAACTAAAAGCAAAATACAAAACAGACGATAAACTAAACGGCTTACCAAATGCAGGAAACGGGGTTGAGGGAACCAAGAAATTACAAGTTACAAGTGTAATGGACGATAAACTAGCACTAAATGAACATGAAAGGATAACACAAATATATAGGCAACGAAATTCACATTGGACGCGAGGAAAAAAAGCATGCAGAATGTGAAAAAATACATTAACATACGGAACAGAAAACGACACAAAGAAAACACGAAATAGCCGCAACATCCTGGGGGGCTTCGCTTTCAGCAAATAAATGCGACAGTTAGCCTAATTTAAGTGTCCTTGGGTACGATAACTCCAATAAATAATTCAAAACAAGATTCAAAGTCATTTTCGATGTTAAGTTACTTAATTATAAACTGCTTCCTCAAGGAAGCATAGCTTGGAGATTGGTCTGACCAGAGTACCATTTTTTGTCTTCATTTCGGCTACACGGACCCAGAGGTCATGACCAGGAAAAGTCTTCAAAACACGACCTAGACGACTAAGACAAGGTCTCCGATTGCCAAGTTGCCCTTCTCTCGAACCCATTTGTGACGTTGTTACAGCGTTGAGATGTACTCTAGCATCCACCTTTTCCAAAAGCGGTCAACTAGAAATTAAGCTTGTCACCATTGCTTCCTTCGGAAGAGGTCTTCACTCACAAACATCCCGGGTGCTAGAGCAAGGTTTCTCCGCTAAAGCAAGAAATGACTCGGAGTGAGAGGTTCGAAGTCGCTCGGTTCGTCGCTGCTTGGAGTAAGAGGACGACTGTTTAGGATAGTTACGACTTCAGCGAACACAGTGCGGAGAGTCTCAAATCCGACCAGCGCGTTTTGGTTTCCGAGGATCAGTCTCATTGACTTACGGACACTTCGAGTGAACCTCTCTCAAACCCCATTCATGTGACTGGCTATGGGTGGTTGAAATTTCTACTCGGATTTTGGGCACAAGTGGAAGCTGATCTCGTCTTTGATCAGGCGTTTATTTAGCTCGTCTTCATTCCATTCCCGAATGAATCGCTGGATTTGTTTGTCTGTTCCCACGAAGCTGGTTCCATTATCGCACCAGATTTTTGTCAGACAGCCACGGTTTGAAATAAACCTGCTTTTCTGCGAGTAACATTAATACTTTTAAGCCGTAAATTCCTTTCGGAAACTTGAAAAATTAATTTTTTTTTTTTTTTAGTGAAGTTTTCCAAGGTATGGAGCAATGAAAAAGCTAAAGAACTAATTTTAAGTAAATTTATCGTTTTTCAAACTCATAAATTTAATCAATTTTATCAAATTTAAAAAGCAAATCGAAGCACGAAAAAAATTATATAGCCAGAAGACGGCATGGGATAAATTACTGATAAAAAAAAAAAAGGCTCTTTGAGATTTCTAGCTGTTCTCGCTTGTAGAAGCCTATTTTATCATTTTTCTCATTTTGTTACAGATGGGTTGGTTACAACGCTATATCATCTTTACCAGACGAAGTGTTTTCAACTCTTAAAAGTCTGAGATATCTGTAAGTTAGAAAAAAGCATACAAGACCTATTTAACTTAACATTTATTCCACGCGCGTGCGTTTGATGTTTGATGATAGATAGCAAAGAGGTTGGCGGCGCCGAGTTGGTTGTAATAACCAAATACCTGTTTTATTAAAATACCCTCGAAAACTATAGAAAACTAAAATAAAATAAAAATAACAACGCCCAAAACTATTGCACGTATGCCTTCCATATTTGAAGAGCATGGTATAAATGGTCCTATAGCATGATGGTAAAGCGAATGAAAACTCTCAGTGAATTGCACTATCCAATGATTAGTTCATATAATGTGATTTCCCTGGAGAGGGTCGTCCAAGAGTAATTTTTCTTTTTTGCTGACTGACGTTGCGACAACCTAAGCGGAAGTCATCTTAAGCCAAAAGTAGTTTGATGGTCGATAGTGATAGGTATAGCGCGCTGGAACCAATTGTTCTGTTTAAGTAAGTTTCCTCTTATCTTAGTTAAAAGTAGAGTTGTGGCAACTTTCAATCTGTCTATTGCCAGTCAAATTAGATCATACAGTTCGAGGTTCGCTCGTTGGTTTTATTTATGTCATGAAAAAGTCATTGGCGCCAATATCTCCGGAAATCTCCGTTGGTATACGAGCTTCCTAAAAGTAATAGTTAAAATACCTTAGTCACGGTACTTTGACTTATTATGGCCACATAATTGGAACACTTGAAATAGTAGATTACTAGAATACAGAAACATCAAAGCGATATTAATGAATCATAAAGCAACAAGGATGGTACGTGTACGTTATGGATGGAGAAGATTAAGACGGATTACAAAGGACAAACTTGAAAAATGTAGGCTAAACTTTTCAAGATGGGGAAACCCTGACGTAGCTCCTTTAAAAATAAGTTAGTTGTACTGTTGATAAAACATGAGGCAGAATCCCAGCAAATTCTTTGTTTTTTTTAAGTTAATTCTCTCAGTGATGAGCTAGTCAAGCTCAGCATTTCTCTTCAGCTGCTTCTATTTACATCGGTAGTGATAAATATCACTGATAAATATTTCTCGACCACAACCAATACACGTTACTGGGACTCTGCTGAATGCCTCAAAACGTACGATGCAATAAATGACTGACTCTGGAAAGCTGGTGAACCAAGCGCCTCTCGGTAGATAATAGGAACACAGAAATCTTACTAACGACGTATTTTTCATGACATGAACAAATAGAGACAAATACACTTGAAAGAAAACGACTTTACTTGGCTGACAACAAAAGCATCGGAACCTCCATTTACCTTTTAAGCCGTAAATAATCAATCGCCCAGTGAGCAAAGGTAACGTCCGTGTATAAGCCAAGTGGCCCATCGGGCCGGCATTTATCTCCGGTAACAGTGGAAGTATTTCTACTCCCCCTGGATGCGATTCCAGTCCATCGCGGGGTTAGCTCCCACCATTGACTTGTCGGTACCCAGTTATACACCTGGGTGGAGAGAGGTACTGTAAGAGCCGGGAAATGTCTTTCCCAAGAACAAACACAATGTCCCTGGCTAGGACTTTAACCCGGACCGCTTGATCCAGAGGCGAACGCACCAACCACGAGGTCAACAAACCTAGTCACGGCCTTTTTCAAACATCCTGGGAAACATCAGGTATGTTTGATGTTTGACAACGTTAACACAGAGACTCCCCTTTCTGAATTTTCTTTTACTGGTGCCATTAGAGTCATGCAGGAGGTCAACGTCAGTTTCAGGAGCTGAAAGCCACCAAATGGCCATTTCAGACACAGTTTCACTGGAAAATATTATTGTACCAAAACATTGGGGACGACTTGAAATAACTAGTCTAGTTTAACTGCGTCTTTGCAGCCACGTTTACTTTGAGGGTAAGCTGGTTTTACCAAAAAAAACCTACCCACCGAACCGCTCGATCCAGAATACAGTCCAGCGCACTAACCAATATGCAAAACTACAGAGCCCCTATTTAAAACGTTTTCCAGAAACATACAGCCATCGTTTAACCCAATTAGTGAGAGTTGTTCCCGTAATTAAATCTCAAACGTACAGCTTACTGTTTTAATTGAGTATTCTCTGATACTTTTAACAGGGGTTTGAGTAACAATGATATTACAATTCTACCTGACGGAGTGTTTGCTAACTTGACGAGACTGCAAAGCCTGTAAGTAGAATGAGAGATTAATGAAATACTGTAAGGTTGGCAATAATCTTGCAAGCAAAAGTTTCTTCCCATCCCATAAAGGGAACATAAAGATCAACGGGAGGCAAAAGAATAACTTAATTTATCCCTTGGACGTACAACCTAAAAAATACCCCCACCGTGGTACAAGGGGGGGGAGATGATGAAGACCCTCCACCTCGGTTTTTGCTCTGTTAGTGCCCAGCGAAATACATTTATATTGATAAGATAGCCCTGAAAAACTCTACAAGGTGATACCATTTTCCTCGGTTATGACGGCATATGACGTCAAATGACGTCATCTGACCCGCCATCTCGGATCCGCCATCTTGGAACTTGCTATTTTTTAAAAAGTCGAGAAATAACGGAAATTAATGAAAAATCAAGTCAGAATGCTTATGAAATATACATACAGTTCGTGAATTTCTGCAATTTGATTAAGCAAACTGAAAAATTGCTGAATTATGTCAAAAACGTTGTTTCTTGGCCAAACTTACATCAAACTTGCGGTTGCCATAAAATGATAGACACACAATTGACATATCAAAATTTCTGCAGAGGATGAATAAAAAGCTACTGAAAGTTTTAGCCCTTTAGAGTAAATCGTCTTTTTAAAAATTAAAAAAAAAAAACTTATGGGCTGAATTCAGTTGAGTTGATAACTTTATTGATCATAAAAATTGCAATTTCTTCGTTTGTGATCTCCTATTTTCCACTAATTCACTTGCCAAGTTGTTATCGGACAGTTTGTTATTGGAAGTTTGTTATTGGACTGTTTGTCATCGGACGGTTCAATAAGCAAATCACATTCAAAGTTGTAGTTTAAATCAACCAATCACATTCAAAGTTGTAGTTACGTGCGTGCGTGCGCGCGCTTGCTTTAGTGTTTTGGGCGCCTAATTGCCGGTGGGAGGCGCGCTGGCCTTAGAATGTGCACATCCCCTTTGTAGGTATTTTAATGCAAATTTTCCCTTTCTTTCATAACTTGGCTATTCTTCTTTTATCAGAAATTGTAATTTTTATGATTAATCATGTTGTCCAATTCGGTCTGTATTGACACTCGTGATAACCGACCGAATTGGACTCCACTCAGTCCTATTACTATTACTTATCCACGGTAAAAATTCCTTTAGCATGATTTAAGGTGGCTCAAAACAGTTTCCAGCAATTAGATTTTGATGGCTCGTTATAACCACTCTTTGTCACTAGATTCTACAATCATGGTATTGAAAAACTGTCCAATCATTGGTCAACACGTTGTTGTCATTTTTGTGACACAATAGGTTACCATAGCAACAGTATGACCTGCTAAAATCACCCTTAATTAGAGCTTTAGGGGCTTACAATTCAAAACCGGCACTAAAGAGGCAGATGGCTGACTTCAGACACAACTTAAAGCGAGTTTCAATTAGTCCAGCAAATTTATTTGACTTCCCGTAGGAGGAAGGTAAATTTCTAAAGACAAACATAAAACGAATTACTACAAAATAACTAACCGAAGACGGCAGAGAACTAAGAGCAAAATACAAAACAGACGGCAAACTAAACGGCTTACCAAATGCAGGAAACGGGGTTGAGGGAACCAAGAAATTACAAGTTACAAGTGTAATGGACGATAAACTAGCACTAAATGAACAAGAAAGGATAACACAAATATATACGCAACGAAATTTACATACGACGTGAGGAAAAAAAGTATGCAGAATGTGAAAAAATACATTAACGTACGGAAAAAAACGGACACAAAGAAAACAAGAAATAGCCACAACAGGCTCAATGAATTTTTTTTATATATTAACAAATTTTGATAAGCATAATAAGGACCAATATTCTGCAAAATTTAAAAAAATTCTGTAGATAGAGTTCAGAGCCACCTTAAAGTTTTTCCAAAAGCAGGATGTAACATGACAAGACCAATTTCTTTATAGGAAATTGTTTCTAGGTATACGTCTGTGAAGAAATTTAAACTGGAACTCAATCAGCTTGGTGCTTTTGGTGCAGTTTGGAGCCATACGATAACCACGATCCCAATTGAAACGTTTTCGTCGTGTAAATTATCACAGTCCTGCAGCCATTTGTGTGGCTCTTACTCGGGAGTAAGACTTCGCCTTTGATAAGTTTTCTGTAGATGAACCAACCTGCTGTAATGCCGTTTTAAAATCAAACTTGACTTTGTCTCGCGTTCCTTGAGAATAATAAGCGAAAAAACTGACACTTCTTTCGATTAATTTATATAATTCTAGTACGATCGAAGTTTTGCCATGGATACCAGGACGGCGACAATTATGTTTTCTGCTTTCCTACGAGTAATTTCAATATTTCGATTTTTAAGCCGTAAAGTCCTTTCCGGAACCTTAATACATTCATTCATTGTTTCTGAGTGGAGTTTTCCCAGGTATCGAGCAATGAAAAAGCCGAAGAATTAATGTTATGCAAATTTATCCTTATTCAAACTCATAGATTTAATTAATTTGATGAAATTTACCAATCATGTCGAAACGTGAAAAAATTATATAGCCAGAACACGGCATGGGACAAATTACAAATACAAAAAAGGCTGTTTGAGATTTCTAGCTGTTCTCGCTTGTGGCAGCCTATTTTATTATTGTTCTCATTTTGTTTCACATCGTTGTCAGACAGCGCTATATCATTTTTACCGGACGGAGTGTTTTCAACTCTTAAAAGTCTGACAACACTGTAAGTGCCAAAAAAGCATACAAGAGTCATTTAAAATTTATTTTACGCGTGCGCGTTTGATTTTTGATGATAGATAGCCAACGAGGCTGGTAGCGCCGAGTTGGCTGTAATAACCGAATAACTGTTTTTTTAAAAAATCCCCCAAACTATAGAAAACTGGAATAAAATAAAAAATAACAACGCCCAAAACTATTGGACGTATGCCTTCCATATTTGTAGGGCATTGTATAAATGCTCCTATTTCATGATGGCAAAGCCAATGAAAACTCTCAGTGAATTGCACCATTTAATGATTAGTTCATATAATGTTATTTTCCTGGAGAGGGTCGCCCAGAGTAGTTTTTTTGGTGACTGACGTTGCGACAACTTAAACGGAAGTCATCTTCAGCCAAAAGTAGTTTGTTAGTCAATGGTGATGAGTATGGCACGCTGGAAGCAATTGCTCTGTTTAAGTAATTTCCCTGTAAAGTTAGTTAAAAGTGCAGTCCTGGCAACAAGTGGCCCATCAGGTCGGCGCTTATCTCCGGTTTCATTTAGAAATTTCTTTCGCAAGAACAAAACACAATGGCCCTGGCTAGGAGGCGAACCCGGACCGCTTGATGCAGAGGCGAGCAAACCAACCACGAGGCCAACATACGTACACCTAATCAGGGCCTTTTTCACTCATCCGTTAGTTTACCAGTGGTCTCTAGTCATTGTTGTCAATTTTAGTTTCTTTAGTTCTCTTGTTGCCTTTAGTTGTATTTAGTTGTACTTAGCTGTATATAATTCCTGTGAACATGACCCGCCTAGATGAGCTCAGCTACCCGCGGGCATGTTATAATTGTACTTTTAATTTTACAACACAATAAAAATATTGTCTAGTTTAACTTCATCTTTGCAGCCCCGGAAACTTTGAGAGTAAACTGGTTTTACCAAAAAAGTAGCCTGCCCACCGAACCGCTCGATCCAGAATGCAGTCCAGCGCACTAACCAATATGCAAAACTACAGAGGTCCCATTTAATTCGTTTTCCAGAAACATACAACCATCGTTTTTCCCAAAAGTGAGAGTTGTTCTCGTAATTAAGAGCAATTCTCCAGGAAAGTGAAGCAAAGTTGGAAATGAAAATTTTTAACCCCCCTTCATTTTTTGTATAGAGGTAGGTTACCTGGGGGGATGAACAAAAACAGCCATATTTGGATCGGCAGGTGTGTCGTAGCCATGGTAACCGCACTTGATCACGTGGGCCTGAGGTCTATGTTTTGACCAAAAATATCACTCTCAAGAAGTAAAAATAAACGACTCTGGGTCTCGGGTGCATGTTAACCAATTCAAATGAAATTCAAATTCAGTAGAGCGACTCTCCCAGTTTATAAAATTCACCGTTAAAGTATTTTGGGTTTTATAATCAAGAAGACAATGCTCGTCCTACTATGTTGCCTGTCAGTCATTTTGACAAGCAGGAAAAACAAGCACAACCATAATCGTAATTTCTCCGAAAGTACTCTTTCCCAAAAAACCAAATTAGCAGCAGAGCTTACTTAGATGTTAAAGTTTCTAAATATTATAAAATATGTTTGGGGAAAATTATATTCTGGCCATGGGTTTTGAAGACGTCTGAGGCAAGTTGCAAAAAATTGCAAAATTGGGAATTATGAGGGTTCTGGTATTTGGCTCAATCAGGCTTTAGATAGAAAATATCAGCTTCAGAAGTATTTTCTATCATCTTATTTGTTATCTGCATTTGATTGATTTGGTCTTGGCCAACGAATTTGATGAAATATAAATTGAAACAAAGCCTACCTTTGTAACTGTTGGGAATATCTTCAGGATGAATTTGTCGTATAGTACGGGTCTCTCCTCAGTTCGCTCGTTCCATTTTCTTGACCGAATCTTGCACAGACTCTAGCGGAAAGGTCAAATCTAACTGGCTAGCCTTACCGAACATGTACTTTTAGACCACAGATGATGATTCATTAACCCGGATAAAGAACAAGTCAAGCACAGTCGTGTGTCGACTATCGAAATAATTCATCAATACAATCCATTCAGGAAGTTAAATACATGCATCAAGATCACAGCCAACAAAATGCATGTCTGCGACGATTCTGAATTAAGTCTTTCGGTAAATTGAGCCGTACATTCCGTGGGGCGTGGTTGAAAAGCGAAGAAATCGTTGTTTACGACCAAACGTATGTAGACCAGAAATTCGAGGAGCGAAACTGCCGGATGTACTTTTAAAATGCGATATACACGCTTTTTGTTTGTTTGTTTTTGTAGCTTCAGATAAAGCGACATTATCGCAGTGGCATTGTCTCTTCGGCTTAAGATATTTTTGGTACAATATATCATTGATCATGATAGAGGGATAAAAGGGCGACTTTTGATCCGTTTTTATGACTGTTTTAACACAGTGGTGAATAAAGAGGACAAAAGAAAAGCGCTTCACTGATCGTTTTACGCAACCTGATTACCTCCATTGGCTTTACTACACTGGATCAAGTTTGTTTAAGAGAGGATACCATTTATCACCTCTGGGTTTAGCTACAGTAAATCCAGGAGTACTGACAGGTGTCAAAATATGTTCAGGTTTTCGTTAACATCAAATGACCTGCAGGGTTGAATGAGAACAAGGAAGTTGGACGTTCAAACTCTGTCTCTCTATACAGGTATGCAAAAAAGGGAAGCTCATGCTGTGCGTGCCAAAAATGCAGATAGCACTTGTACCCATCCAACAAAAAATAAAATTCAACGTGGGGCCCTGTGGTGCGTATGAATCCGAGTTACACTTTGTACCTAAACATTTCAACCTTGTTCCTAGTTTCCCAAGGTATGAGATTGCTCGACGTTTAATTTTTCTTTGATGCTTTTATTCGGTTCTTCGGTTTTCTTCTTTTTTTTTTTTGTTTTTTGTTTTGTTTTGTTTTGTTTTGTTTTGTTTTTTTGTTTTGGCTTTCTTCGCCATCGCCATTGTAAAACAACCCCATTACAAGAGGATATCATTAAGCTTGCATCCGGTGTTACATCCCATTACATTGTGTTACATCCGGTCAGCAGTCGTGCTTCTCGGACTTCCGGCCTACGCGTTCAGTTATTCACCATTCTTGGCTTATCGACTATCGCAATTTCTGACTCGATTTTAGCCAAAGACGTCACTTTGGATTGTTCAAAGGCATGCATTTGCTTTGTACATTGATCTCGACACACTTACTTTACTTCCTGGTTGGATAATATTGATGAATTTAGGTGCTCGAGGGAGAAATCGCAAGTATTACGACCATGTTTTGACCTTTCAACTATTCCTTGTCAAGTGTATGCGGGCTTCTTGTATCATCATCTCTGATCTGAAACACGGCAAATTGGATATTCGATGGGAGTAACCGTTAGATTAGAGTCAGCGCTAGATTTGGTCGAGAAAATGGAGCGCGCGAAGGAGAGACACTGGAGATAACCACGCGACGAGAGCATCCTGAAGAAATTCCCAAACCTTCAAGGTAGGTTTTGTATCAATTTATATTTCATAAAATTCGTTGGCCAAAACCCTATTGACTAAATCTAGGTAACAGACAAGATGATAAAACATACTTTTGAAGCTGATTTTCTCTCTTTAAAGCCTGTTTGAGCCAAACACTAGAGCCCTCAAAATTCCCAATTTTGCAATATTTTGCAATTTGCCCCTGGTGTCTTCAGCACCCATGGCCAGAATATAGTTTTCCCCAAATTGATTTTATGATATTTAAAAACGTCAATATCTGTGTAATCTCTGCTGCTAATTTGGTTTATGTGGAAAGAGTACTTTCGGAGAAATTACGATTATGGTTGTGCCTGTTTTTCCTGCTTGTCTAAATGGCTGACAGGGAACATAGTAAGACGAGCATTTTCTTCTTGTCTATAAAACCCAAAATACTTTAACGGCAAATTTTATAAACTGGGAGAGTGGCTCTACCATCTGTAGGAATTTCATTTGAATTGGTTCACATGCACCCGAGAACCAGACTCGTTTACTTTTACTTTTTGAGAGTGGAACTTTTGCTCAAAATATGGTCCTGAGGCCGACGTGATCAAGTGCGGTTACCATGGCAATGATACATCTGCCGATCCAAATATGGTTGTTTTTGTTTATCCCCCAAGGTAACCTACCTCCACACAAAAATTGAAGTGGGGTTAAAATTTTTCATTTCCAACTTTGCTTCACTTTCCTGGAGAATTGATCTTAAATCTCGAACGTGCAGCTTAATGCTTTAATTGATTATTATCTGATACTTTTAACAGGTATTTGATGAACAATTATATTACAACTTTACCTGACGGAGTGTTCGCCAAGCTGACGAGACTGCAATACTTGTAAGTAAAATGAGAGATTAATAGAATGCTGTGAGGTTGGCAGTAATCTTTAAAGCAAAAATTTCTTTGGGATATCTTTGTTCATCATATTCGATTAAAATTTTGTTGAGTTTATATCGTCATCACTTAGCTAGTTTGCATATTTTTAAAACTTGAATATTTTTGGAACGAAAAGAGATATTTGAAAATAGTAAGCAGCATTTTTCTTCTCGTGCAGACTTCTTGGCTATGTTTTAAAATGGCGCAGAAAGGAAAGGTGCGATTTTCGTCACAGGACCACTTTAATAGTTTTATAATAAGGAACCAAATATCATTCCGTCTTTTACTGTTTTTTACTAATATAACTATTCTACAGCCTTATATAACCTGTACAGTCTTAATCGAGAATTCCACTTAACAGTAACATAAATACTGTTCAGTACAGGGCCTATTTTAGCAACGTTTTTTGTTGGTCAGAAAAAGAAATAATAAAAAAAGTTTATCTGAGCTGTATGTTTCTCAACCTAGTGATTGTGGTCGATGTATTTCACTCACAGCAGGCAAGACTACGTTACACCACATTGCTGATCATTCCAAAGATACCAAAATCAGCGGACACTATTTAAATGATCTTGTATAAGATTCTATAGGCCGTGCGAATTGATCTGTGTAGCTATTTGATAAAATGCTGTTTTAATTCTTGAATTGTTAGGGAACTGCGAATTAACAAGATAACATGTCTTCCAAGTGATATTTTTGCCAAAGATACCACGTTACTTAATTTTCTGCGTATTATGCAATTACTATGGATCGTGACTAAAACACCACATAAGTACATAACGGTAACATAAGGATACACACGAGTACATACGATTATTAATCAACTACAGCGAATACCGTCCAAATAACAGTACAAATATACAGCGATATTATACAGTTATTTGTACAGTAGAAAACCTGTTTGTCGGACAGGTCGACGCGCGCACGCGAAATTGTCATACAATCCCTCTTTCACTGATAAATTTATTGGTTACAGCAGTTCGATAATAAATTTCTTATTAGATGTTTTGGTGTTCAGTATCGCTTTATATTTTTACTCGTTGTTTGTATTTTGACGAGCCCGTAGGGCTCGTCAAAAATACGGAGTAACAATATTCGAGCACATACGAGTAAAACACGGACACATACGAATAAGATATGGATGAGGGGCCACCGAGCTCATTTTTGAGTTGGTGGCAGTAAATGGTAATCAATGAGCGACACGTTTGCCAAATTCACGAACATTCAATATCTGTACGTGTTTTATATTACTCTCATTAGTGTATTTCTCTCGGATATCGACTTTTATCGAGAATGACACTCTCAAAGAGCCTGAGATTGAACTGGCCACCGAGCTCGTTTTTGAGTTGGTAGCAGTAAAAGCAAAATTGAAGGGTTTTTTAGCATTTCATATTGTTGCTATGGTAATCTATCGTCTCGCAAAGACATGATAACAGCATGTTCAGCGGTGATTCAGCAGTTCTTGACACAATGATTGTAGTGTCAATCTGTGTCTTTGAAAGTGCTGGAAACTGTTACCAGCCACCTTAAAAATTAAAGCTAAATTGACCCTCTCTCGGCCAATCACGATGAAGTGATTGTCTCAGTCATTTAGAATAAGAAATAACGCTCCTTGTGATTTATTTATTGCCAGATATTTGCAGAATAACAAGATAAAAACTATGTCGAGCGACACGTTTGCCAAATCCACGAACATTCTATATCTAAACGTGTTTTATATTACTCTCATTAGTTTATTTGTCTTGGATATCGACCCTCGCCTAGAATGACATTTTCAAGGAGCCTGAGATTGAACTGTTGCACTACGTTGGGAATTTGAAATAGGAAACATTTTCCGTGTTTTTATCAAGTTTTAATATAAATCATCCACTAGCGTTCTATCACGATTGCCGCGCCCTGATTGGCTACGCTACTCACTATTTATTCTGTCATAGATTGTGATTAGCATAGCAGTGTTCCCTTGTTAACAAATTGGCGGCCGCTTCTTAGCGTGTTCGAAGTGTCTGTGAAGAGGATTTAGATAAGCCAATAATCTAACTGTTTCATAGAAAAGGAAGTAGAGGTTATCAGGTTCATCTGGAACAATTAGTAAATAGATAATGGAGGCGGATCTAGGGGAGGGGCCGAAGAAATGGCTGAAGGAAGAAAAGCCGATGGGGCAAGTAAAACAAAACCGACACCCCCCCCCCCCCCCCCCTTAGCTCGAAGTCTGGATCCTCCACTGGATAATGTAAATGAATGCATGGCAGCTGGCACACACTATTTTTGGCTATTTACAAGTGTACCGAAGAGTTAAACATGGGGCCATTATTGTCGTAAAACAAGGTGCAATTAGGAGGTCATGTGGAGTAAAACATGTAAAACGGTAAGTGGACGAAGAAGAGGTTTGGACATTGTGGAGAGCTAGACTCCAACTTCTCGTTTTGCACACTTTTGTAGGTCAGCAATTGACAAAGAAAATCGCTTGAAGATGTATGCTCCATAGGGTCGCAAAATTTCAATAATAAATTTGGTCGCTTTTCTTCTTCAGGCATGCCGAAACAACAGGAACATTTAGTGGTGAAAAAAGACAATAGATTATATCTGAGCTAAAGTAACTACTGGATTTTTTTGATTTTGTTTTTTTGTTTTGATCTAAAGGTATATTTCGTTCTGGAGCAAATGAAAATGTAACTTAAAATTTCCATTTTATTGCCTATCTAAAAGAACGGTTCTTAGCGTGCGCCTTCTTGCAGGACGTATTCTGAGTAGATCGATTGCACCAAGTTTTTTGTTTGTTGTTTGTTTGTTTGTTTGTTTGTTCTATTTTGTTTTCAAACTACTACTAGGCAAGGTTCCACACGGCTAACTTGCCTATTTTTTAATTTAATTTTTTTTTTTTTTTCATTTTTTTTTTTTACATTCAGATCTCTCAATAACAACCTGCTAGAGAATATTCCATATCGAGCATTTTTTACCATGTATCAACTTGAAATAATGTAAGTATTTACCTGAGCACTGGTTATACGAAACGAATAAATACTAGCACTTTTAGAAAGGCGATAAATTTAATAACGATTTATAAAGATCTATTCGTAGCCAAAGCACAGTTATTATTTAACAGATGTTAAATGAAGCAGAGATAATTATTGTTTTAGCAGTATACCAGCCTCCTTTATAAATAGGATTGCGCAGTCACAGCGGTAAGGAATTCCTGCTGCTTATAGCTGGGACTCTGAAATCGTCCCTTAAAATCTCAGGACACTTGTGGCCATTCAAGTTATCTCTTTAACCGTGCTGTTTAAACTGTCTCTGTTTTATCTCGGAGCAACATGATGTGCTATTGTAGCGAATAGGACGAGAGGGACTGGGCCCGGCCCCAATTGCATATTATGGGATTTGAAAATCCCATGTGGAGAAGAGGACGAAGATCGTTAGCTCTCGATAGATGAGAAAAACGTGTTGTTATTCTAGTTTTGTAGTAGTTTCTGTGCGAGATTGAGTAACCCAAGTGCAACATTCTGATTTCAATCAGAGTATGAGAAATAGCAACTGAGACTTAATAAACCGTATAGTATCCGATACTAACTTATGCAAAAGCTATTTATACCATGTTTTACTCCACGCAGTTCAAGACATTAAGAAGATTTTAATTAATTTCTGGTGCTAATTGCGCTTCTCTTTTGTCTATTTATTTCTAGCTTGCTCTCAGATAATCCTATAAAGACAATCCAAACGGAGGCATTTAGAATTGGCAATAATACCATTTCGATGTAAGTTTCACCAACAGATTTACTGATGAATCTTTGTGCTATTATTCTGCCACTATTCTGACAAACGCATCCGCCCTTGACTATTTGGAAAGTTTCACATGTCATCTTAATTAATATATTTTTAAAGAGTGTTGAGGCTACTGAGGCATGTTGAGTTTAATCCGCTGCTCATTTAGTCCAAACAAAATATCGTAGTCCAAAGCGGAAAGAGAATTTGTTAGGTCGATGCAAGTGCACTGGTCTATTGCTCCCTAAAACCTTAATTAAACAGCAACACTGACGAATAGGAAGACGAAACATGGGCGCTGGAACAAATCACTTGACAAGAAATTCGTGATAAGTGAACCTCAACGAGTTCAACAACGAGGTATTTGCAGAGTCGAAAAGGACCAAGGTTGACTAAACTCAGTTCAATTGAGCCCGGAATCTCACTTAACACTGTAATCGTCTAGTATCTTTCTAATATCGGAAATTCGCTGTTTCAGGAGAGATATTTGTCCGTATACTTTTTTTCACTAACGTAGATTCAAAAGTTAAAGAGCGTGGGAGTTTCTCTTAGATGGGCCAGACAAGTATGCCGAGCACTCAGTTGCATGTACTGCAACCAAATGTTGACCATTAAAACAAGCTGCTCAAATAACAAACTGTGAAGGGATAGCGATAATGTTCGCTTTAAAGAAAATTTCTTAGAGATTTCCTATTCCAACGAAAACGCAGGGAGGGGGTTTCCTCCAACCCCCACCCTCCCCCCCCCAAAAAAAAAGAAATTGAAGCATGGTGCGGGTGTGACTTTGCGTGTACTTCCGACAATTAAATTAGAGGGATCTAGCTGGGTACGAGATGAGCCTCGATCGTCACATTTTTTACATCGTTAAGGAGGTAAATTATTATTGTAATTAGTAGTACCGTGTCATTTGAATTATTTCATTAGATTAACCTCAGTTGAGGCGCCTTAGCTCCATCAAATTATCTAAAACATGGTCTTGAAAAGCTGCAAACCTTCTCCATAAAGAATTGCTAGCTTACCCATTTATTCATGTTACCTGTCTAATATGGCTCAATAATGTATTAGAGCATACTTGTGGCTCAAAAGTTTCTACGTACGTCTTAGGGCTAAAAAAGCTAAATGTATTATTTGTTACGATAAATGCAGTGGCGGATCCAGACCTTGAGTTTGGTTTGCTTGCCCTGCCGGCTTTTCTTCCTTCTGCGATTTTTTTTCCAAAATAAGGGGAGCCCGGTCCCCCCCAGCCCCTCCCCTAGATCCGCCAATAAAATGTTAAAGTTCTATTTTTTTCTGCGTAACTGAAACAGAATAGGGGTTTTCCACGTTAAGTTTTGATTTTTGCTTTTGTTTTGTTGTTGTTGATGTTGTTGTTGTTGTTGTTGTTGTATTTGCCTTTAACCCCTTCGTGACATTAGCAATTTCTGATAAATGCAGATTCCTGCTGCGGACAGAGCTGGAGGCATTGACATTTGATTCATTCGTTGGTATTCGTGTTCAGGATTTACAACTGTGACGTATCTCATTTTAATAATCATATTTATAATAAAGTTTTCATATAACGCGCGCTTTGATTGGCTGAAAAAGCGTGATTTATCAGAGAACAGAGCACGGGTTAATGACGGTAAGCTGGCTTTCAAATTGTTGATTCCGAATTTTGACAAATTTGACTCAAATTAAACATCCCTTGTGACGGAGACAAACGCAATGGAAACAAGCTCTATGTCTGCAGTAAATGTGGCTCACGGAGACTATTGTTAGCAACAGTAGTGTTAAAACTGTACCAAAATGACAAGTTTTGCTAGATTCCCGCCGACAAAATACGTAGCGAAATAAACAAATTCTCGACCTAACCAATGCTTCAATAAAAGAATAAACCCTAAAACAATATAGTTGTTACGCGTACGACGGCAGAAATTATACTTAAGAGGTAAAACAACGACAGAAAACAATAATTGAGCTGTCTCTGCTTATGATGCGAAGCTTTCTTTTTGTAAAAATGCAATTGCTCAAACAACACTTACATTCAGTGTAGTAACGCTCGTTCTCTGGTCATCTCAGTGAAATGAACCGACGAGTGGTCAGTTCAAAGCTTGCTCTGATATTTTCTTCTGTGCTCGGAGTAGAACCAGTGGGAGCGGTTTAGTCTTTCTAACTTTTACGCTAGTTCAAGCAATCTTGCTGCAAGCGGCTGCAAGCCGTAAATAACCGTAGCTCCTTTCAAATTCAACTCAGCATTTCACATTTTCATCCGTAAGCTTTGAGCTCCTTGTTTCGTAATTTCCATTGGAAAAGTGCACGTTTTTATGAGCCACAGTACGGCCGGATTCCTTTGGACTACAAACCTTTAGCTGCTTTTAGATCCTTATTTGAAATATTAATGAAAAAGCCAACTTTGAAAGCGTTGTTCTTCTCTCGAAAGCCGCTCCAAACTACTCGGAACTGAAAGATTAGCTGAAGTCTAGTCGGTGATTGACAGCTGTCGCTTCGTTAGCACTTAGGAAGCGGTAGAGCACTCAAGAAGTAGGGAAAAACACTCGACTACGTCTCGTGTTTTCCCCTACACTTCTTTCGTGGTCTACCGCTTCCTGCGTGCTTTACAACAGAACAGAGCACAGTCGAGGCTTCTTTATTTGCTAAGTAGAGGTAATCAACTGATTTATAGCGCAATTTGAAGTGAATAAACACTAGTAAACTTACAAGTGTTTATTCACATTAAATTTCATGAGAAGAATCGTGTGATTTCTTGTAAAAATCACTTGCATTAAGGTTTGGCTGTACATTCATTACTCAGACATGTGGGAAGTGTCCTTGGTCTTCGTTTCCAAATAGCTTAGGGAAATTACGAACGTATTCGAAAACCTTCCGATAATATTAAAAAATCTTGGGAAATCTTCGCATGATCTTCGGCCAACCTTTTACTCTTCGGGTACGTTTCGGACCCCTTTGGAAATGTTCGGAAGTGTTTGGCTAACATTTGAAAATCTTTCAAATATTTTCGCTGGTATTTGGTAGTTTTCTGATGTCTTCTCTTTATTCTTTGGGATTTCCAGAAATCTGATTATTTTCGGTTAGCCTTCAGGACGTCCGTGCGAAAATGTTCCACTCGAACTTCAAACTACTACTGCAAACAGATAAATGAAATGAAAATATTGGGGGTCACGGACTTCGTTTCAGAGATAAAGCGTGTGGAAACCTAGTCTGATTTTGAAAAATTGGCGTGGTGTACAGGGTTTTTAGCTTAAAATATCAAAGATGAATCAACGGAGACAAACTATTCTAGTAATATTTACCAAGGCAGTGAGGCCTGGGTTTAAATTTCGGCTCCGTTTTTTTTTTTTTTTTGTTTCGTCTCGTTCAGTCACAAATCGCCGTCTGGTCCCTAAAGCGCATGCCTCACCTGTGCATGGGTACAACACATGGAATTTACAGAAGTTGTCGTCGTGAAAAGTTAGCACGGATTCCATGATTTCTGGGGCGATGAAATCATATACAAACGAACACATCATATACAAACGAACACAACACTAGAGGACATTAAGCGTTTTCGGAACGGGTCGGTCCGCAAGCCTTACGAGAGATCAACTTACGAGCGAACATTTTGAGTGAATTTATCAAGAATCACAGTGTTATACCAAAGGAGCCATCAACCGGGGTTATCAACTCTTCAACTTGATAAAAAGCATCTTCAGAAGCGTCATCGTATGATCGTGAACCAAGTAGAATCCCAGCACGAACTCAAGAACGTCTGAGCAACAAGAGCAGAAAGGTTAGAAAATTTGTTTACGAATGTGTCTGTTCGAGTACACCTAAGTAAAACGCTCCGAGAAACTTCGTTAAGCATAATAAAGATAAAATCTCGAACTAAACGATATTTTCTCGTTATTTTCTTGTAACAGAGTTATGTGTCTTTACAAGAGTGAAACCCACGTAGCGAATTATTGTACATTTAAGCTGAAAGAAACTAATGTACATATATGTTGACCCCAGCAAAACAATTCTTGGCTTGCACGGTCACGCAATCCTGACGCAATAAAAAATTTATTCGACAAACATTTAGTGGATTAAATCCAGAAATTGTGATGTTATAGGAGATTAATAAAGATGACACTTCGCTGATTTTTAAGTCTGTGCGTTTTCCCAAGCTCAGATATTCGTCGAAATATTTTGCAAAAATTTACAGAGACCAGTGCCTCCGCGGTACGCCAACATTGCGGCGGAAAATAGTGTAAACATCTGGAGCTTACTTTGGCTATCTAGGCGACTGATTACCTGTACTGAACAAACAAGCATTTACATAAGCACTTTTCCTAGTACTTTAACTGCTGAGTAGGCCAAAACTCACGACATAAGTATATGTTTTTCGACAAACGCGTTCGTAGGTCTATGTCACGCACCGCCATAACTCGGAAATTCAAAATGTCTCGCTTGCTTGAGAAACGCAAATAACAACGACAAAGGCTGAGGAAAATAGACTGAAACGTTTATAGGCTGATATAAAGACCTCAACTCTTTTCACGCCCTAAAGACCTGCACACGTGTAATAAGCTATTAATCGATTCCAAGAAATGCCATCAAAACCAGAATAGCTTAAGCACATCGATTCGATTGAATTTCGTACAACTTCAAATGCAGAACATTTAGCTCAATTGCAATATAGCTAGTGCTTCTCAGTATAACGACTGCCTGGGTACACGCAGCAAAGCGTCTAGTTTGTATAAGTGAATCCGTTGCGTTAATAATTCCAAATGTTGTCAACGTTTCCACAAAACTTAACCCTGCAAGAGGCATTTAAAACCCCCGCACACAAAAGGGAAAAGTCATGTAAAAAAAAATGGAACTCGACGGTGCATTTTGCAAAAAAATCAAATTTATAATGCGTAGATTTTCTTCATTTTTTCGCCAAAATCGGAAGTGAAAATGATCCATCAAAAGATATATAGGGCTCAACGAACGTCCAAGGTCGTTAAATCCAGGCAAAGCTATAGCAATGGCCATCTGCCCTATCACTGTTCAATTTGCTACTTGACGCGCGCTCGATGCATGACGTGGCGTGTGAATTTGCGGGCGCAGTAAGGGTGGGAAGAAACAGCTTCGACAACCTTAAAAAGGACCTCGGATGACCATCGCCAGTTTTGTTGTGAATCTTCGTGCTTATTTCGGAAATCTTTGTTGTGATTTGCGCTGGTATTTCACCTTTTGCAATCGTGTCACGCTGAAACGGCACAGCTCTTAGCTTATCCAGTCGGAATCGAGAAATGTTGTCTGTTGTTACTGGTTTTATGTCTATTACCGGATTTTTCGCTGTTGTTACCGGTTTTATGTTCAAAAAAATACTACATTTAAACCATGGCTCCTCTAACACTGAGAAATTTCAATCCCATGATATTTTCAAATGCTTGACAAAAATGGCGGAATCAGGTTGAGGAATAAGTGACAGGTTTTTCGCTATAGCTGTCAAGAAGAATGCCCCATGTTTCTCTAGTAGAAGATTTTATATATTTATGGATTTGCATATGGTGATAAAGTCCCGGATTTCCTTCCTAGATCTTCAATCTAGGCACTAGATCTTCAATTTGGGCACTAGATCTTCGTTCTAGAGCAATACTGGAACTTCTAAAATGATAATATTGCCACGTTTATTTTGATATACTTCTCTTCCAGGATCATGACGAAGAGAACAGCGCGAACATTAAAATATCACTCTCCTGACCAGAACTGCACAATATACCTGTCAGTGTCTCTTTCAAATAGAACAATTCCTTGCATGTCGAACATGCAGCTGTGCCTTAGTTGCATGCGTAACTGCTATAATCATTGTTGTCTTTACATCTTCCTCCATAGCTCAAATATATGATCTTTTATATATTTACTTGCGAAGCAAAGCTGTTTGTAATACATTTCAATCGCAAAGTATAAATCAATTTTGATCGACTCCTCCGGGAAAATCTATGGCATCTTCTCTCGGTGTGGAAGCGATAAGAGTTTAACTGAAAAATTATCTCAATTTCCTCGACTAAGCGGAGGCGGCGTGGCCGAGTGGTTTAGGGCGCTGGATTTGAAATCTGGAGGTCCCTGGTTCAAATCCTCCGCCCTACCGCTATCTCGATTTGTTCTCAGTAGCCCCGAGTTCAGCTCCTCGACCGCGTTGTGTAAATAGCCAACTGGTCAGCCTCCTATCAGTTGGGATTCCTAAGAGTTTATGTTATATTTGAAATATTTGTTTATTTATTTACAGTGTCCGCAATTAGCACATTGGTGCTAAATACATCGACACTTAAATAAAGTGATTATTATTATTATTATTATTAATATTATTATCATTATTATTATTATTATTATTATATTACTTTCTTTGTGGTAACGTTTCGGACAAGCAGCGTAGATAACTTCATGCATGTTTTCAACGGTGTCACATCTCCTTATGTATTCTGTTACCGTAACGTTTTGCACTTTTTCTTAACAATGCTAGTGCGCTCAGTCACCTTCGTTCCCGGGGAGGGGGGGCACTGCCATATATGGGCTATATAGATATGGGCCGCTGTGAAGGGTATGGTTTTCAAGCAGTTTACTCTAGGATAGGGTATATAAATCAGAGCGTTTGGGTCTAGAATAGGGTATCATTTTTCATAAAACTGACTGGTTCGTTAAAGATTTTATCTAGAGTAAGGAAACCAGGAATTGCCACTCAAAAATATACAAAAATCAAATCGGCAAGTTTAAATTTACACAAATCAGCCTCAACAGTGTCGATAGATGGGGGGATTTGATGAGTTTACTCTAGTATAGGTTAGCAAAATTCAGCTGAACTAGCTCTGGTATAGCCTAAAGGTTCCAGGGTCCCAGCGGCACATCCCCCCCCCCCCCCCCAGAAATTCCCAAAGTACCCCTCCTGGCCTTCGTTTTTTACCTCTCTAGCTCAATATTTAAATGACATATGACCTACGGATAAAAACCTTATTTCAGTGGCATTAAAACTGCCATTGTTTACAGGACGATCCCTGTTTCAAGCTCAGTGAGACACGGCCATTTTGATGTGATAAAGACTTTCAAATGAGAAAAAAAAATGGCATGGGCATCTTGACATTCACTCTTTTTTATTCAATACCATTAATAGACTACTTACTCTCGCGAGTTTCCCAGAATCTAAGTGAATAATGGAAATACAATCGATCCACTGGTATTCTACTTTAAAATAACGAATTATTTAGAGGAATAAAAACGTTCAAAATTTCAAAAACACGATTTTTTTTTCTTTCAGCGTGTTTCAATTGATTATTCACTCCAAAGCATAATTTCATTTTTTTTTTTTTTTTTTTACCGACGGCTTCGTAGTCATTTTATCGGCCGTAGCTTTACCTGAGTCTAGCGCTGCGTGCCACGAGAAGCAAGGAACAGACGAGGTATTAACAGCAAGAGAAACTGTATTTCTGCCATGTGCGATCTCCTCACATACACAATCTATGTCCCGGATTCCGGGACCGAGAGGGGTCTCGGGACTAGTTCCCAACATCTCCCCCCTTATATAAAAAAAAGGAAATGTCTCTTACAAAATACAACAATGGGCCCTATAAATGGCCTAAGAGAATAAGCAACTGTAAGTCAATGTAGACCTCTAGGTCAGTTCATAGTCTTCAAACCTCGAAGGAGGTTTGATGATCCTCGTTCTTGTTCTTGTGTTCCCTAGAATGGGTTCTGTAGGTTTGTCTTGGCTGGCTAGAGTTGCAAGATTCGTGGACCCATTTTTTGAGAGTCTCTCTGTTTCTGCGTGTTGTGTCTGCGCTGGGGGATGATTGTTACATGTAACTACAGTTTCTTCTGCTTGTGGTGTTATGGTGACGTTGCCGTTGTCCGGTGGTGGTTCCTGGATCAGTGGCGGAGGGGTGGTCTGTGTTGGTGGAGGAGACTGTTCAACTGTTGGCGTGATATGAACCCGGTTTCTACGGATGGTGCTGTTCGGTGTCTGAATGGTGTATGATCTGGGTCTGTCCTGGGAGAGGATAGTTCCCTGTATGCATGGATGACCCCTCTGTGTAGGTGGAGGTTTCGCATAAACGCTTGAGCCAACAGCAAGCTCGGGATGTACTTTGGTTGGTGAGCTGTCGTAGTAGCGTTTGCTCGCAGCTCGCTTCAAGGTGAGCTCTTGAGTGACGACAGCTAGGTTCACGGGTGAAGGCTTGATGAGGTGGTTTGGTGTTGGCAGTGTTGTCCTTGTACGTCGACAGAGCATACGCTGTGCAGGTGAATATGTGAGTCCCTGGGGCGGCGTGTTCCTGTAATTTAGCAGTGCGGACTGGAGGTCAGTGGATTTCTTCAGTGCTGTTTTGGCCACTTTGACGGCAGCTTCGGCTCTCCCATTGCCTCTAGGGTGATATGGTGAGGAGGTAGTGTGTTTGAATCCATATTGTGTGGCAAAGTCCTCATATTCCTTGCTTGCGAATTGTGAGCCATTGTCAGTATGGCACATCTGTGGTATGCCAAACCGCGCAAAGTGGGCCTTGGTCTTGTTTATTACTGTGGCGGAGAGGGTGTCCTGGAGTTCGTCGACTTCTATCCAGTCCGAGAAATGGCAGACAGTAACCAGGTAGTCCTTCTGCTCATGGCTAAAGATATCTTGGCTCACAATTTGCCACGGCTGCGTTGGGATTGGTAACGACTTCATAGGTTCTTTTGTAAGAGTTTTACTGTACTGGGCACAGACACTGCAGGTGTCGCACATGTCTGAAATGGCTTTCCTCATGCCTGGCCAGAATAGGACTTCGCGGGCCATGCGAATGTTTGACTCTGCTCCAAAGTGGTTCGCATGTATTTTCCCAAGCATTGTTGAGTACATGGACTGTGGAACTAGGACTTGCTGACCTTTGCAAATGATTCCATTGTGTATGCTTAGTTCCTCTCTGAAGGTCCAGAAAGGGCGGAGGTTGGTGGCCAGGTGTTGTTTGTCGTCGGGCCAGCCAGAGATGATAGTTTGTTGTAGATCAGTCAGGGTTTGATCCCTTTTGGTTTCTGATTTGAGGAGTTCTTCTGTGACATCTGTGAGACGGGGGTTGTGGTCATTCTCGGAGTGTTCAAGTTCAAGGCGGAACACTTCAAACCCTGTTACATTTGCATGCACTGGGGTGGGTAAAGCAGCGCGGGATAGTGTGTCTGCTATATGAAGGCTTGTACCTTTCTTGTAATGTAGGCTAAACTGATATCTCTGAAGTCGCATTAGCATTCGCTGAAGACGTGCGGGTGACTTATGAAGTGGTTTCTTGTAGATGGTTTCTAGGGGTTGGTGGTCGGTGTGCACTGTGATGTCTGACTTGCCAAATAGCCAATGATCAAATTTCCCAAACGTGTTGCAGATGGCAAGACATTCCTTTTCGAGTTGAGAGTAGCGCTGTTCTGTGCTGTTCAGGCTGTTTGAGGTAAAGGCGACTGGTTGGAGTTTACCGTCAGCATTTGGTTGGAGGAGCGCTCCCCCCAGGCCTTCCTCGCTGGCGTCTACTTGGAGTACCACAGGTTTCGCTAGATCATAGTATTGGAGGATTGGTGCAGTGGCGATCAATTGCTTTGCATCATTGAATGCTCTTTCTTGAACCTCTGTCCAGGAGAATGGGAGATCTTTCTGTGTTAGGGCAGTGAGGGGTCTAATGACGGTACTCAGATTTGAGCAGTATGGCGATAGGTAGTTGGCCATTCCCAGAAAGCGTAAGAGGGCTGCCTTGTTTCTCGGTTTGGGCATAGTAGTTATCGCAGTGACTTTGTCAGGGTCAGCTTTCATCCCATTTGCTGTGATGATGTTGCCCATAAACTTCACCTCTGGTAACTTGAACTGCAGTTTTGTGGGGTTTAGTTTAATGTTCCATTAGGGCTACAAAGCGACGATCATGATCTCGCTCAGCTTCAGTGAAATCTGTTCCCTCTCCAAAGACCAAAATGTCGTCAGCTATACAGATTATGCCCTCTAGACCCTCCAGAGCAGAAATAAGTCGCATCTGAAATTCTTCTGGAGCACTTGAGATCCCGAAGGGAAGGCGTTGCCAGCGGTAGCGGCCATAAGAGGTGTGCATTGTGGTCATGCGCGAGGACTCTTCGTCAAGAGGTATGTGGAGGAATCCATCGCGTACATCAACAAGAGAGAAGCATTTTGCATGGGCTAGTTTATGAAGCTGCTCGTTGAGGGTTGGCATTTGGTAAATGGGACGAAGGATGGCTTTATTTACCGTCTGGCTGGGGTCGATGCATAGTCGGACTTTTCTGGGAGTTTCTCTGATGACTTCATTTCAGCACCATGGAGTTGGTTCATCAACCTTAGTTATGATGCCGGCGTTCTCGTATTTGTCTAGGGCACTCTTTTCTGCCGCCCGTTTTGCCACTGGGATGCGGTGGATAGGCATTTGAACTGGTGTTACATCGTGTTTGATTTCAAAATGCACAGGGGTCCCAAGGCAGCCGAGACCTTCAAAGTTCTCAGCATATTCCATTAGAATGTGTTCTTTTTGAAGCGCACCTGCGGGGGGTAGTCGCCGTTTAGCAGGGATGTTGATCGGTTGAGACGGAGAAGGGAGTGGGTTGCAGGTTCTTGGTCTGTTGTTGTGGAGTTGTTCGATGTGATTGCATTCCACTTGCTCTTGTGCTTGCATTTCCTGTGCAGTGGGCGGGGTGTCCTGTGCTTCGTTGTAGTGGGCGATCGTTACTGACGGAGATAGAGAGAAGATAGTGTCTGATTCAATTCTGATAAGTCCCAATCTTTCACTGTCGCCCCCTGATAAGAGGGCGGGCTTGTTGGCCATGATGTCATCTGGTAGGATTTGGAAGGTTAGGGTGACATACTGATTTTTCCTTTGGCATAGCAGCTCGACTTGGCCCAAAGGTCTCAGTGGGCGAGTGTTCCCATATGGTTGTAAGAGAAAAGGTGATTTTGACATGTGGATGTCTTGGCCTAGAGTGGCGAGGGTACTATGAGATAGGGTGTTGCACGAGGCTGCTGTGTCAATTTGGAATGTAATTGGCTGGAAGTGTGAGCCGGTAGCTGACAGGGCCAGTTTTACAAAGTATTTCCTCTTCTTCTGTGGAGTTCCTAGAGAGTAACATTGCTCGTGATAATAATCCGCATATACCATGTGGTCGGTTGGTTCGTCTCCACTAAATTGCAAGTGATGCACATCTTCCCGACGTCGACTGCTGCCCCTGTTACTGGGTGTTTGGCTGGGGTTCTAGTTGTTGCGAGTGGAAGGAGGCAATGGGCCTCCCCGTCGTTGTGGTGGTTGGCCGTTTGCCAGGCAGACATTGGCGAAGTGGTCATTGATACCGCATTTCGAGCATGTTTTGCCCCGTGCTGGGCATTGTTTCCATGGGTGAGGTCCCCGTTTGTCTCCACACCAGTGGCATGTTCCAGGCTCTCTTCGTAGTTTCATTTCTTTATGTTTCACCCAGTGGACTCGTTCCTCGGTGGTTGATTTTGAGGAGTCGGTTATCAGCTTGTTTGCGGTGTAGGCAGACTCTAGGGCCTTGGCTTCGGTCACCACATCTGCCATGCTCTTAGGTGTGTTGTCAGGCTTGAGATGTGTTTTTAGCAACTCGGCTCGCATGGCGTCGTTGTTGAGTCCAAATATAAATTTGTCGCGGTACATTTCGTCACTGAGTGTTCCGTAAGAGCACAGGCTTCCGGCTTGCCTAATTCTTACTTCCCATGCTTGTACCGATTCGGTCAGGGTTTGGTTATGGCCCCAAAACTTAAATCTGTCGGCCAGAATTGAACTGCCGGTCGATCCCGTGTAGTGGATGCGAAGTTTCGCCATCCATATCCAAGGTTTGGCTCTGTCAACAGTCGCGATCTGAGGTTCTATCGTGTATCGTATTACCTGAAGTGCTTCGTCTGGCATGGCCGATCGAAGTGCGGCGATTTCGAGCTGGGGTTTCTTGTAATACTCGGCTGGCTCCGTCTCTGGGTCTTTGTCCAGGTTACAGTAGTCTGCTTGAACGCAATAATCATTGAACCTGACTTCGAAGTTTTTAAAATTTTCGGAAATGTTTCCGGTTAGGTTGAGTTCTGGGCGCTTGAGGTTCGACGCCATGAGTTTGTGTATCCAACGTAACGTTGCGAGAAGAGGTTTCGTGATCGAAGTTTTCGCTGGGGCGGTTCTAAAAAAAAAGGTTGATCCCACTTCTGACACCAAGTCTAGCGCTGCGTGCCACGAGAAGCAAGGAACAGACGAGGTATTAACAGCAAGAGAAACTGTATTTCTGCCATGTGCGATCTCCTCACATACACAATCTATGTCCCGGATTCCGGGACCGAGAGGGGTCTCGGGACTAGTTCCCAACACCTGTCCTTTCAAAAATCCAGCTTTCAAGCAGCACATAGTACATCACCATTTTGTTTTTCTGAAGTCCAAAAAGCTGCATTTAATCGGTCATCCATATTCAAAGCACAACTGAAAACGTGTGTACGAGATCATCGATTGTTTGTTATCTTGTAGCTACCACGTTAGTCTTGTTTCTATTCGTTGTTACAAGAACTTTGTAGTTCGCTACTGAGAGTCGCGTGAAAGTGTTTGGGTTAGTATTCTAAAAAGATGTTTTATCCTCTAAGGTCAGTTCGTCCCATGTGGCCCACATATAGTTACACATATGGTATTTAAGTGCGCGTGCATTGGTTAGTCAAACAGTAGTAGTACTTGAGTAGTAGAAGCAGAAGTGCCAACAGCATGGTTTACATTGTATGCAGTGGCCTGACGGTCGGCATCGCCCACCGTACGTACATTTTAATGTGATTTCACAGCCAAAATGTCACTTGTTTTGGCAGTAATATTAACAAACGAAACAGTACGAAAAAGCAATTCATACAGTACCTGTATGAATTGTTGCGCTCACCGTACGCGTCGAAAATTGAGAGACTCAATTATAAGCAAAAGAAATTTCGGACCCTTGCAACTAATCTGTGAAACAGTCTGTCAAGTATGATCTAGGAAACCACCGCGTTTGCGATTTTTGAATGCCTTAAATAGCACTTCTTGAAGAATTGTCGGTCCAAAGGCAATGGAAGTTAATTTTTAAAATTCACCAGACTTGTGGTGAAGTCTCTTGAGGTAATGAAAATCCCATTCAGCATGTGCCTGCCATGTTTATTTGGTAACCAAGTAGAGAACTGACCACTATCAGAACGTCCGATTCTTGATCACTTCTGGAAATGTACTAGTAAGAATTATCAGTCGAGACACATGTCAATGATCAAAGAAAGGGTACAAGAAAACAGAGAAAAATAAGGAAGAAAGATTAGTATTATTTCAATGATTTTAAAACTTGTATCCCTATAAATAAAATTTGATAGTTCATTTTATCTCCTAGGTATCCTCGTGATTCACGTACAGAAGGGATCAAAGTCCCTGTGAACGGAAATTTAAGATCAGCTCTGTTAGTTTCAGGGTTCAGGCAAGACCCTGAAAATGATACCAGTTATGATGTGTTTCTACCTTGTCCTCTGGGGACTTTTCTGAAACCTTCGTCTAGTACAAACCAAGGATGTATAGACTGCCTGCCAGGTATGTAATCCGTCATGTAAAAAACCTTCATCCAGTTGGTTTTAAGCTTTCTTCCTAACCTTATAAAGCAAACAAATTGCCACCAAGGGGCCTCTTATGTTTCTGGTTTCTGTATTTGTTAACTTTTTTTTGTCAGGGCAACGGTACCGAAGAACTTTTTATGCAGCCTTTAAACCGCGCTTCATTTCCTTCACAGCCCTTTGTAAAGACAAACTACGTTTTTGTAACATGTCCTTGAAAAGGGAGCTAGCTATGACTTACGAGAAAAAATAATTCGTGACTTTACACCAATTACAACTGTATTTATGACCAATAGAGTGAAACAGGACATTCTAGAAGAAAAGAACATAGAGTAGAATAGAACATTTGTTAAAAATTGTAACCAGTCACAATTCAGTCTGAGACATATCGGAATCTACAGTAGTCAAGCAAGTCATCGGAAGTAAAAGTCAAAAGACGCATGGATCGAAGAAATTTTGAAAAACTTCCTTACAAGACCTCGGTTTGACATGGCATTAACATTTTGCAAAATTAAAAAAATGTACTGACTCCCATAAATCATCTCATTTACCTTTTCTTTCTTTTAGGACTCTGTCATTTATGCGCGCGAAGTTCGAGCACTCGCAGCTTAAATTTGTATAAATGTTTTAACAACCTCCACGTAATATACTACTTTGCGCATAAACTCGACGGTTTTATCTTTGTGAAATCGACAAGCACTAATAAAGGGTGTTAAATAGTTCGGGTTTAGGGCGTAACTATGTATATTGGCGATATTGGTCTTTACGTGATAGTTATTAAGTCACAAAAGGGTAGCTAAAAATACTAATAAAGAAAAATATTACGTGAAACAGGCTTTTTGTTTAGTCTAACAACCTTTTCTCGTCTTAGGTGGATTTTATTCTGACACTCTCGGTTACATCGCCCATGACTGTAAGAAATGTCCGAATGGTTCTTACGTCTCATTTGACAAAGCTCCAGGAAAATCCGTCCTGGATTGTAAAGCCTGTCCACTAGGTATAACCAACATGTCAACCTATTGTACGCATGCCTACTAGTCTTTTAGGGAATTTGTAAAATATACAAGGGTCTTGAAGGAATAGTCTGAATATTTGCAACCTTACCAAGTCTGTAAATGTTCCGATTGAATGATACATGTAGCTAATATCAAAAAAGGTGGATTTACAGAATTAAGGAGATTAGATTTTCCTTCTTTTCATCTGGAATCTTGAGATCTTTATTTACAGTACGTTACGTAATTACAATACAATATATACTAACTAATAATTCACCGCTATTACTCACAATATACAATTTAATGCATTGAATACTTTCAACACCATAATTTTTTTTCTAACAAATAACACTTACATAAACTGAATAAACCAACTAGCGACCACTACTGATAATTCTAAAACCTCGGATAATGAATTTCCAAAAGTGGCTGAGAGCCGCACTCTTGATGAGCCTTCTGTCACAAACATACTAGAAATAGGAGGCAATTGCAAAAATGTCCATGCCAACCTGGAAACAAGAACAAGCCACAAAATGTCACATTCAACTTAGCTACAGTACATAGAGTTTGACACGAAGCAATTCATTAATCCAAAGGGCTTGTAAATGTAATTTTTAGCAGCGCCACTACTACCGATCTCCCTTCATTTAGATCAAACTGAATCATGAATTCCAAGTATTTTTGCTTGTTTGAGAAACCTTAACAAGACTTACATCTTTTTTTCTTACCTGTCACTAGGGACAGAAACTGACTTTTTCGCTGGATACCGTGCTTGTCCATGCCTGGGAGGATTTTATCGAACCAATCTATTCGCCGAGTGTCACAAATGTGGGCAAGGTGGACTGTTATGTAAAGATGAGTATGCTTCTTTAAAACCTGGTTTCTGGTGGCAGTGGCGTAACGAGACATACAAACAACGTTACAGAGACTTTATTCAAAACCTTTTGGCATCTTCACCAGCGTTAGATAGGTTCTCCATACAATATCCTTATCCGATTCCAACGCCTTATAAATGCCCATTTGAAGATTCTTGCGAAGGTGGCTTAGATTCACCATGTAAACATGAGTACGAAGGACCAGTTTGCGCAGTTTGCAGTTCAGGATATTACAAACAGTTGCAAACATGTAAACAATGTCCGTCAAGAAAATGGATTGTGGGACAGTTAGTCATTATTGCGGCCATTGTATCGATAACTGTTGCCCTTCTGGTCTGGAAGAGCAAAACAAGGGTCAAGCAGGGTGGAGGAGGCAATCTAGTGGACACATTTTTCTCAAAACTTAAGATCGTGATCGGCTTTTACCAGGTGACCCATGGTTTACTGGAAGTGTTTTCCTACATAAAATGGCCAGGTTCCCTCAAAGCTATCTCCAAGTATTCAGGTATACTCCAGATGAATTTACTTCAGATTGCACCAATCCATTGCCTTTTCCCAGGACTACGCGTGGATGCCCTTGGAGACTTATGTCTGATTGTGGCAATGAATATCGGTGTCATTGGCGCTTTTGGCATCATTTACTGCATCCGTAAGAGGATCATCTTAAAACGGCAAGGCCTAGATGACGAGGAAAAGTCGAGCAAAATTTCACAGGCAAAAGAGGTTTTGTACAGAAATTTGTTTTTTTTCCTGTATGTAACCTACCTTAGCACGTGTTCCAAGACAGCCAGTGTCCTGCCGTTCGCTTGCCGGCAACTCTGCAGGGACCAAAATGAAGAGATCTGTGACGCGTACCTCAAAGTGGATTATAGTGTCAAATGTCAAGGAGCAAAGTACAACCACTTACTTACCGTGGCATACATTGCTACCGCATACATCTTTGCTCTGCCTACCGCCTCATTCATCGCCCTCTGGAGAAAACGCAGAACAATACTAACCGCAGCAGACAGTGATACAGGCCTTGGTACAGAAATGATCACAGGATTACGTTTTCTGTTTGAAAACTACCAAACTCGTTCATGGTATTGGGAACTTATTGAAATATCTCGTAAAGTAATTCTCACATCCGCTCTCATTCTCGTGGGACATGAGAGCCGATCCTACATTGGCTTGGCATGGGTTGTCGCTGGAATGTATGGAATGCTTTTCTGCTGGGTCAAGCCCATACGCGATGTGTTCGAGAACAGATTGATGTCTACGTCCCTTGCCGTTACTGTAGTCAACTTGGGTGTTGGAGCTGTGAGCAGAATTCCAGCAGAGAATATATCAGGCTCGGTTGACCGAGACACAGACGCAAAGGCGATGAATGTATTGATACTTGGAGCAAATTCTCTGGTGATTGGCCTACTTGTTGGTAAGCTTGCATGCAATATGAATTGCCAGTAATCTACCTCATAATTTAATTTAACCAAGCTTTGATACGGGAAGGCGATGTTGGTTCAATTATTCTTAGTTCAATTAATCTTAAATAACTCCTACATACTGAAGGTACTCTTACATAAGATAATTGAACTTTTAAGGTAAATATTACTCAAGTTGAAAACACCTTTCGTCTTATTTTTGTGCCTTTCAGTACAGTACCTGGTTTACTTATTTCAATACTTCAATGAATGGCGAAAAAATCCACACTGGTCTTTTTCTTGCTGTTTAGCTTTGCTTCTCCCTCTCAATGACTTGCAAGGAGAAATTCGTGGCATGGTTGGTAAAAATGTCTTAAAAACCCAGCTACAAACAGGCACGGTGGATAAGCCTTCCATTGCCTCTTCCGCGAAAGATAGCGGGGCCATGAGTATCACTCTGATGCCTGGGGAAGGTAAACACAGGGATGGGAACACCATGGAGTTACACACAAGAAACTGGAAAGTAAACAAGAGCGTCAAAGTAAAAAGCAATCAAGGGACACAGACAGACACATTTGGGCTTACAACCGCCCTTTAATGGTGCGTGACTAATTTGAAGACACTCATCTCAGATATATGCGAGTTTTCATAGAGCTCTAACGAGAATCAATACTACATAAAACAACTGTATAAGCTTAGGCAAACTTGACCTTCTCGAAAAACTAAACATGGCTTCATGTCAATGCCTATGTCTGTTCTAGTAAATGCATCAACTACACTTGTTTTTATTCTGACAAGAATTCATGAAAATTATGATAAAGTGTATTATTGTATTTCTATCGTGTGGTCACTTGAACTGTACATCGTGATATTTTTACTAGCTATAGCTACTTTTCATCACGCTACAAGTCGATTGACTAAGTTGCCACCGCCCGTGTCAACTTGTTGCATGTGATTGATGGATTTCGATCCTCGTTGTATTCCGGTATTTCGCTTCACGTCAAAGAAGTTTCATTTTTCGCAAATTCTGGATTTTTTTTTTATTTTAACAGGGTCCAAGTTAAGAGGTAGGTCTTTAGTAGCACATTTTCGTGTTTTAACTGAAAATAATGTTGCATCTTATTTCGATTCCAGGTCTCAGCAATCCAAACGTCAGTCGTCAGCAAATAAAGTTGACATGGATATGAAATGATTTTGTTGCTCACTACGTCTTGGTGATAAAACGCTGACATAACTTGAGCTTTTTGCCATATATTACAACTTTAACTTCACAACTTTTTACAGCTTAAACTTTACAACTTTTTACTATATATTACAACAATCTACTAGAAGTGTTTCATTGAAATCCATTTTGGGATATCTCGGTAACTAATTTTAAAAAGTTTAACCTTCATTATCAGGTGTACAGTTTTGACTGAATTGTACTTTACTTTTAGAGGGTCACAAGTTTTTCAGTAATTTAGTTACTGTTGAGTGTTGCCCTCATAAAATACAGTCTCTTACTTACTTACTGACTTACTTTGTTATCGTAATTTGATTAAGGTGATGAGTCAAGTTTCCATTTTGCTGTTTTTAGTCAGTTGAAAATTTGTAGTGAAACAAAATATTAATGAGACCCTGCTGCTGTGCAATTTAGTATAAATTATTAAAGCCACACCCACACAGGGGGAGGGGCAGATCTAACAGTACCAACATTGCAACCCCCCTCCCCTGTTGCTGGGTAGATGCAGGAAACAGAAACAAAACACTGATTATGGTAGCAAAACGTGGGTGGCAGGGAAGACAGAGCCTAGAGTAGCGGCGTCTCTAGGGGAACCTATGTTACTAAGGGGACCAGAAGAGGGGTGCCACTCTGGGAGGACAATAGGTCAGATGGTACGATGGCACCATCCTGGAGAGATCCGGATCTATTTCCTTGGTAACATAGGATGGACCAGAAGAGGGGTGCCCCTCTGGGAGGACAATAGGTCAGATGGTACGATGACACCATCCTGGAGAGATCCGGACCTATTTCCAAGGGTGGCCATAGCACTTACTGTGGGGCAAAGTGCAGCTTAGGTTGCACTTCCCTGCCACCAAGAAACCTTTATAGACTAAGCAGCTATGGTTTCACACAATATAACAAATAGAATGTGGCCGTGAATAAACCGAGAAGGCTCAGCAGGCGAAAGCCACCTTCTCACGAAAGGTAATTACAACTACATGGAGGAAAAAGATGGGAAAGAACAAAGCTACCAATACAGGGAGGGAGGCCGGGGACGGGGGGGAAAGCGGAGAACGGCCTATCTTGAATACTAGCTCACAGCTGGGACAGGGTCAGAAAACAATGGGATTTTACTAACTGGGGATTGAAGGAGTTGGGAGGGGTATAGCACGCTGAAATCACATGACAGCATGGTGAAAAATCACTGGGAGCTTTGTCGTATGATTTCCCATATGGTAAAACGATTGTGTTGCATTGGATATTGACCTAAGGTTATCACACAATGGCTAATAGGGGTAAGATAACAGAACTGATGACAACCTTGGATGACAACTATGATGTCGGCTATAGAGCTCATTAACCACAGTTTACATGCTTAAACTTCTAATTATACTACTTCATATATATACTCTCCTATTATTCAAGATATTTATAGGCCTCGTGCCTCAGATAAAAGGTTCTTTCGGAGTCGTGTGAGAAGAAATTATGGTCTGTTGATATGGGGAAAAGAGAGGGTCTTAATGGAATGGTGGCTCTTACCGGGTAACGATTAAAGATTTTTAGGTTAATTGCGTTCGACGAAGTGGAACGCAAACCTAATTTTGACCTGTGGCTTTTCAGAGTTGGTCTCCCTGTGCACGGTTATAGGCCGAAAAAAACCACATTCCTGTAAGGACACCAAAATGGCCACCTCGCTTGATTTGTGCAGGGACACGTCACGGCCAGTAAACTGGTGCCATTTAATGCTAAGACATGTGATAAGACATGTGGCGAACATGTGAATATGTGAGCAGGCCATGTGAGCTCGTCTTTCCGATGGATCTTTTTTTGACTTCTTTCCATTCAGTCGCCGTACGCCTCGCCATTATGTGCTCTCAGCGTTAGATTTTGGCGAATTTAAACGCTTCGACGGCAGTATTTATCGCAATCTGAGGGAATTGTCCTTGTTTATTAACACGACTTGGCTTTGGGATGATAAACCGTGGGAGCAGCTACATTTTGATTGCATTTGTTGACTAGTTCCTGTCGCGACAGATAGCTCAGTCTTTATCCTGTCGAAATTTTTATTGTTTGGAATCGGTGGAAAAGTACTCTGAAGGCAAGATCCATAAGACTACTTTATTCATCAGGGGAAATACTCGAATTAGTCGCGAAACGAGCACGCGACTGCAGATGCTAGCTTAGAATAATGTACGTAATTTAAATACTCTATGAAACTTGAGAGACTACAGAAACTGGCAGCGTCACGCAACGTATCAGCAAATCGTGACCTCTTCACTAGCATGGACTTTGACACTATGTATATGTGACTGTAAAACCTCGGTTGCTGCTGAAAAATGTTGATTTTAGCAATAGACAAAGGTTGAAAGTCAGCTAGTAAAATCATTTATTTACGATATATAATTATATATTAAAGTGAGAGCGTCGAACGCATTCTCATAATCTCTGATTACTACTAGTATGTTATGATAGGTATCCGTTAAGTTACTAATCTCTAATAAAAATGCCTGATTGTGTGTTCCTTTCTTCTAAATCTTAAGAGCCCCCCTCCGTAATTATCAACCATGGTCATTTGGACCAGAAAAAATCAAATTCTTCAAACTTTCTTAGATGAATGATCTACATAAGTGATTCACAAAAATATAACTTTCAGTTCAATTCGATCGGTATTTTAGTGCTGGGGCGACCATCTTGGTTTTGCCCCTCTGAGAGGGCTTTCCGCGGCCATTTTAGGGCACATTTTTAACAATTTGCCACACTAAGAAAACGTTATAAATCCGGGTAAAAATCCTTCATTCGAGACAAGCAAATGTTTCTTGTTACGTTGAGAGGCTGTTTTGGCAGTCTCATCAAGAACTACAGAATTTTAAATTTCTTCCCTTTCGAACTACTCATGAAGCGCCATAAAAAAGGCGAAATTTAAACAAAAATATCGCTAAAAGTGCATCACTTGAGATCCCAAATTTACCCTCCACTTAAAGAGCAATGTTCCTCTGTAAAAATATGCAA
The DNA here is from genome assembly GCF_042242905.1 of Orbicella faveolata. Taxonomy (NCBI): domain Eukaryota; kingdom Metazoa; phylum Cnidaria; class Anthozoa; order Scleractinia; family Merulinidae; genus Orbicella; species Orbicella faveolata. The sequence continues at coordinate 14,445,380 of NW_028301552.1, forward strand.
TAAAATTTTGGGGCAGTTGAGACTGTAAAAAGTTAGAAGAAGAAGTTTAAGCTGTACTTTTGTCAACAAAGACCGCAGTCCTAATTAGCATAATGACGTGAAAATAACGATGCACAAAGATGATATATTCCCCTTACCTCGCGAAATGTCGACAACTGGGTGTTCCACGATACTTCTGTTATATTATCAGTAGGTTTCAGCCGCATTTCTGATGATTAACACTGTACGAAATCACTCTGAGACATCACAACGGTAAAGCAGATTTCAACTCTCCAAAGCCCGCGTCATAACATCTATCAATATCACTATTATTTGTCTTTCGTCTCATAAGCCGCCGTTTACAAGAAGTTTAACAATTTTGTGAGATCGTAACTGACCCAAAAGTCTGTTAGCAACCCTTAAAATCCTCCTCCTCGTCAAGAGCTCGTTTAAGCTCAGTTCTGTTTCAATCTGTTGCGTTACACATAACAAATGCACATTCCAATGGGTAGGGGTAAGATGGGTAGGAAGTAAAAATGTGATAACTGGCTTCAAAGCCATTTTACGCATTTCAGTGGCTAAACAAGTAACTCGCTTTCCAGGGATGATTTGAATATGAACTACTGCTTGGAAATTTGAGTTATTTTGTAGGTTATGTTTTGTGGGGTGAGGGGGGAGGGGAACGTGCATTGTATTAAAAAAAAGAAAAAAAAAACCGATAGACGGTAACAGGCTCTTGATCAGGTGTACCAGGTCATCAATGACGCCGTATTAGGGGTTTTCAGGATACTGGATATTTGGGTAAAAAAGTGACAGGACACACGAAATTTAGGGGGAAAATTAATGGTCTAGAGCACGTTTAGACCCAATAAAACGGGACACTTGTGTCTTTCGCTGCCGGAAATGCCATCAAATTTTCCGAAAGACGGCAACACACTGTCAAAGAGTGCGCTGGAAGTAATGGTAAGTGGCGTTTTATTGAAACTCCTTATATTTTCTTCGCCGTTTCACTTTTGCATCAGACAAGGAAATGCTAAGATAATTACTGAAGAACCATTTACAGTACGGTTCATGTTAACTTGTTCCTGAAAGAGAAAACCTATTTGACTAGGCCAAAATATGCTATAGCAACAATTGTGGTATTCACCCGGTCCTAGCAATTTCTATACTTCCAGTCCCTGCTAAAGAAATTAAACCTAAAGGCTGGACCCTGAAAGTGGCGAAACTGGTCACTCGTTTCAATGAAAAACAAAAAATCTACCTTGAAGAAAAGTTTTTCTTAGGTCAGGAGACGGCAATAAAGTGGAAGCAGTTACTGTATCACAAAAGATAAGGACAGAATTAGGCGGTTCACCTTAGATGAGTTCCTAGTCTCCTCCGCAGCCGTTATTAGAGTCGTCACGCAACGCTTCTCCAGATTAGGAAAATGTGGAAAAAGTAGATCTTAGCTAGGGTTATTGGAATCCACAAAGAAAACTGGGGTAGCCATTAATTTTTCCGAGATACTAGCCTTGAATCTCGAAGAAAACTGCTGACGTTAGCATTTTTCAGGAAAGAGAAAGAGATATTTCTTCACAGATTTTGCTAGAGTTCGCCTTTACATGCAGAAAACTAAACACATTAATAAACATCTTTAAACACATGATAAATCGTAACATAAAAATAACTTTTGGAATGTTTTTAATAACAAAATCGTCGCAAAAGCGCTTTTAGCGTCCCTGGACAGCTCTCCTCTGGTTTAGACAAAATACAGTCTACATGGTTTTTCCTCACAGCCAAAAACTATCCACGTGTTGAATAAGCTTGCCACTTCCATTTCATAACATAAAATGTAGTGGTGGTCACACGTTTTCAAAAGTTTAAAAATGGGTCGTTTCATCCTTTCGAAAACTTTGTTGGTTGCCCGTTACATTTTTCCTGTGACCTCCCCAGGTAGTCAGACATTGACGTCTCTCGCACTTCTTTGGCACGCGCATAAGCCACCTGAAGTTGGATATAATTTCTTTTGCGGTTACAATAACAACTAGTTTTTCATCTGGAAGCCCTTAACAGTTAGTGCTTAGCGATATGCTGCTTTTCTGATGTTCCTGCTTTTAGTGCACGTTTGTAATTTTACTGCGATATTTGTTTCGGCCACAATAGGATTTTTTTTTTTAAGTCGCGCGCTCGGTAGCGTGGTTGATTATTCAAAACCAAGCGCTCGCCTGGCTTTTAAACCATGCCTAACATGATGCACCGTCCTTAACTGCCCTTTAGTAATTTTCTGAACATTTCCTTTTCTGATGCAAAAGTGAAACGGCGAAGAAGATATAAGGAGTTTCAATAAAACGCCACTTACCATTACTTCCAGCGCACTCTTTGTCAGTGTGTTGCCGCCTTTCGGAAAATTTGATCATGGCATTTCCGGCAGCGAAAGACACAAGTGTCCCGTTTTATCGGGTCTAAACATGCTCTAGACCATTAATTTTCCCCCTAAATTTCGTGTGTCCTGTCACTTTTTTACCCAAATATCCAGTATCCTGAAAACCCCTAATACGGCGTCATTGATGAACTGGTACACCTGAACAAGAGCCTGATACTGTCTATCGGTTTTCTTTTTTTTTTTTCTTTTTTTAATACAATGCACGTATCGTTAGTACCGTTTGCCGTAAACGTCATGCTTAACCCTGGGAAACTTCACAACACGTCAACAAAGGTTTGTTGCGAAAACTTCATTTCCTGAAGGAGGCTCGAGTAAATGCGTATAAAGTGCCTTGTTTAGTTCAACGTTCCCTTCATCTGTTATAGCTTTACCAAATGCTCCTTGAAAGTTTTGCAACTTGCAATGTACCAGACTTATACTTTGAGAGGTAGCCTTATTCAGCTTATCCCTAAGAGATATCAGCATTTGCTATTTTGTTGACGAGCAACAAGCGGCACTGGTTAGTGAAGAGTGACATCTGAGAGAAGTATCATTAACTTGATCGATTAATTCAGGATTCCGGAAATAGGAATAAAGAGTAACTGGCCTGGTGCAATACCTACTCTAGTAAATCAGATCATTTTATTTTGTTCGGAAGTGATTTGACGCCAAAGGAGCAACAACTCTCTTTACAGTTTTCATATGATTTGACAGTTGTAATTTGTGCTGGAAGTTTGGGATATACAATAGTAACAACAACAGAAATTCCGTTCGTACATTGATTATAGTTTGCCGGGTATTGCTGAAGTAAATTTTTCCGATATTCTCAATATTTAGTTCTTATTAACGGAGCGGGAATTCTGTATGGGATAATCTTGACCGAGAACGCCAGCACAGACAAAACGCATTGAAGTCTGTACTGGCGACCGAGACAATATACATTACTATATGACGCTTAGGTGAGGTATTTCTAGGGATGCTTTGGCATAGAATCCTATTGAACCTTCAGGCCATGTGTTGAACGGTTTGTTGAACAGGGCTTGTTGAACGGCTGTGTTTCCAAGGCCTGGCCATTACTATGTCTATATTCAGATGTAATTCAACCAAAGACCACATCCCAACAGCAACCGAACAATTGTCCCTAGCTTCAGTAGCACTCTATTAATGACTGGAATTCACGAGCATATCAGGTCAGCAGCACAGAAGAATACTGCATCTTCTCGCGGTGTATTACATTCAAATGCTGGAGACTGGATCTTCGTGAAAGTCATTGACTAAAACCAAATTTTGGTTAGGGCCTAATTACAGTGACACTGTATTTTGGTGTTTATCAAATATGAGCTCGGGTGTCTTAGAAAAGTAGTACAATGCAAGCGAAATTCAAAAAGCTCAACAAAAGTAAAAGGAGTTATATTGTCGAGTCTCAATTCACTCTGTTATTTAACCTGCTTTTACTTCAACTGACAAAATAAAAAGGCAAATCTGAGAGTGAATCCATCCAAATTATGCCACAGTTTTGCCCATATTTCAATGGATTCTCCAAACCAGAAAGGGTAAAAAATTTTCGACTTAATCATCTCCGTTGACGTGTTCGTTGCAACGGTTAGTTGATTGTATCATAGAACAAACTGCATTTGTTACTAGATGGGAATTTGGGAATGCCTAAGCTCTGTTGAAAGGGGTGCTTCGTCACCTACCACAAATAAAACGAAGCAAGTTCTAAATTTCTCTATACCCTATCGACTATAAAGTCCCGGCCAAGCGGACTCGCAAGTAGACGCTAGTTGAAAACTTGGGTCTACGTGCGGTTCCGTTTGGCCAGGCATTGCATGCCTCACTTCAGTCGAGATCAAATATGCACGCAAATTTCACCGTTGAGCCATCCAATACAAGTCAACGCAAGTTGAGAGACGTCCATTCGTTGTTGTTAAGGTTACATCTTGACCGCGAGGGACTAAGGCTGTAGCCTTGAAACGGCTTTATTTGCGACTGTCGCGTACTTGCGAGGAAACTTACGAGTCCTTTTGGCCACCAACCCAAGTCCCTACGCAAGTTCAACTTACAGCTGCTTGCAACTACTTCCGAGTCCGTTTGACCAAGGCTTAACACGAATAAGAATTGCAATTCTTTTTCATCGTTAATTAATTAGCCAAAAAAGTAAACGTTAATAAAATGAAAAGTAAAACCTATCTTCTATACAAATAGCAAGCCCTCCTCTCGAACGTTTTAATATAATACTGCCTTGGGCGGGTAAACAATGAAAACAATATAGTAATTTTAAAGCTTGTAATTGTAGCACAGCCGACTGAAAGGTTATACTTTGATATTAGGCTAGCAGAAAACAATGGACATTTCAGAGAAATGCCTCAAATGACGTCTGATTAGTGAGTTAAAACATAGACCACCAGGAGGTTTTAATTAAGATGTTTGATTTGGTCTGAGAGAATGCTGGTAAACAAGAGAAAATTAAGAAGGAATTGTCGCCTGATCAAATAATTAGAGCCGCACAGAAAATTAGGTAGTTTGTAAATTTTAATAACCGTTTGGGAAAGAAAACCAGCGAAAAACATAATTAATAAGATTGCTAGATTTGACAAATAAATATACAAAGAGCGTCCTTGATACGACTTAGTCACAACAACTTTACTTTAGTTTTATCACTATGTAACATAATGATTAGATGGTCAAGTTACCAGACTGCAGGGATCCGTTTTTGTGTTTTTTTAGACTACTTTCAGTTAACAGCCAGAAGTTGATCTCGTTATTTCGCACACGTGTTCAACTGTTGCCATGGTATCAAAGCTATCAATAATTTAGAAGTTTATTAGAAGTCTCATTCCAGATTGTTTAGTTTTCATAACAAGATTGCGCCACTGTTTCTAATTAAACTATCCCAATATTTACTGAGAAATCATTTTATCAAAGTGAACATCCTGCTTTAGGGACGTATTATGCCGAAGTCGTTCGGACGCGTAGCAGCTTGAACACAACTTGGAAGATAGTTTGCAATCTCAAAGGTCAGTGATCTTCTTGGATACTGTAGGTGTGGTGCTAAAAAAAAAAGTGTAGGACAACTGTTCCTATTCAGTTCGCAAATGTCGTCGAGCGAGGAAAGTAGAATTTTTCTGTAGTTAGCTAAATTTGGCATTCCACAAAGAAAAATAGTACAAAAAGATCTCAGCTCGCTAAATTAAACTCAAAAAAAAAATTCAACTTAAAGACTAAGTATATTTTGAAATAAGAAGAAAAAATAGAGTTTTTAAAAAACAAGCGAGGTGGGACAGATTTAACACTGTGCTTAAGTCAACACGATGATACCTATGACGCATCGAAGCTAGAAACTAGGCAAAGAAAATCTCTCACTGTCCGTCATTATGCAAGTTGAGGAGAACAAAGATCTCAATCAAAGTCAAACTGACGCTATAAAAGGTAAAGAAGTCTTTAACAAGTTCACACGGTAATTTAGGCGACATAAATAACCGGTACATGTTTAACCGTTAACTGATTTGGAGGCACTCTCTTCCTCTTTTTTTTTCAAATTGTGGTAGCTTGAATATTTGTGAGAAAAGTTCGGGAAACAAGAAAGCGTCGTGTGTCAATGATGAAATGATGAACTGGGTGTGTCCAAAAGTGTGTAGATTTCGTATTCCTTCTTTGCTGCCGACAATTGATGTGCAGCTATTAACAATTACCCTCTTAATTGCTCCTCTCTGGAGAATGAACTAGTTGCGCATGCCCGGTTATTTTCAATAATGATTTTGGCGTTCTATGACAGGTCATGCTGTTTCTGGTGACGTTGTTCGCATCCTTGGTTCTGGTCAGCTCCTTACAACAGGTATGTAGAGACAGTTTCATACGCAAAAGGCCCGGTTCTCCTCTACTGTGATTTACTGACTATGATCGAAGTTGTTATCATTGTACAAGGCCGAGTGTCGTTAGACCAGATACTGACAAAGTGTACTTCGGGAATAAGAGAACATTTAAAGAATGAGCAATACTTCCTTTTAGGAGAGTTCGATATTTATTGAATTGACAGGAAAATAGCAATTTTTAGTTACTAGCTTTGGGAAAATCTTTTTGATCTAGCCGTTATACAAACAAAAAGTTTGTAAAATGGTAATTGCTCTGCTTTGATTAGAACGTATTTTTAATACGAATTTGGAGTATTTAGTTTATAAACTAAACATGGACAATCATTGAAACATCTAGTGAAATTCAAAATTGAAATTTCTTCATTTTTTTTTTTTTTTTTTATTTCACTGGATGTTTCGATGGCAATTTGGAATTCTTTAGCGTCGTTACGTAAAATAGTGTCTTTCATATGACATTGCCCATTTCATACTTTTAATTTTAACGAGCCCTAAACGAATAACTTTCTGAGCCAACTGGCTTTTCTACTCGGTAGCCACGCAATAGTTACACAATTATTTAATGATTGATCCGTAAGTTTCTTCCTCTTAAATAAACGCCAATGAAAGAGTCCGGCCTTTATACGTAAACTATTTAAAAAATTGACACAAATCTTTGAATTAAAATAGATTTTCATCAAATTATCTCAAAGGCTGCATTTAACTATGAATAGAATGATACGAAATTCGGAATTGATTGCTTGTTTTTTAAGTTTTTGTTAGGTTTTAAACAGGGAGAAATCTCGGTTATGTTGGTTTATATAGCTTCGAATTTGTCTTCCTTTTCATTCTCATTATTCTCAATTTCGTCATGATAACACTAAAAATATCTGTCTGGATTGAGATGATGCTAAGGCAAATTGACTAAATAGCAAAACGCACACAGGAACTGCAAGGTCTTGTTATCTCACAACCATTATCATATATAAGCAAGAACACGAAATTAAAAGAGGGTTTTCCAATGGAAAAGATAATTAACTACTTGTTACTGAAAAAGTGAATTGTTTACTAAACATATATGCCTCACAGGGAACTTATGTCCCTTCTGCACATCTGGAGGGTGGGGTCCCAGCGGCCACTGATTACGCCGTGAATCAAGGTATGTATCACAAGTTAAAACATATTATTACCGATTTCAGAAATTTCGGAGTTACAGAAAATTGAAAATCTGTTATCTTTTACTGAACAGACATACGGCAACATGGAATCTGTCTGTTTTATCTAATGAATAAGAAACAGGAACAAGACTTAATGACGCCATATATACCTCTGTCCCCAAAATGCGGCGAGAGAATTTGACTTATCGTATAATGATTTATCGATAATATAGCAATGTCGTTTGTTTCCTTGTCGATTTTTAGTAATTACCACATGGAACACTGATGACCCCAAAAGCCATGCGTTAGACGGGTTCGAGTATACCAATGGAAGACTGCAAGTGCCCGAGGATGGTCGTTACTATGTTTACATGCAGATGTACTTCAACAAAAGGTCACACAACAATAACAACCGTGTGGCTCTTTTTGCCAACAATCGTATTCTCTTGATGATTCACAAGGATATGTCGCCCGGACAGGAGAACACCGGTTTTGCTGGAGGCGTATTCCAATTGAAAAAAGGAGAAAAGATCTACGTGAAAGTCATTGGTTTTAACACCAAAATGTGGTTGGGGCCTAACCACAGTTATTTTGGTGCTTACCTGATATAACCTCTGATATTTTAGGGAAGCAATTTGATGCAAAGCAAAACTTAGAGAGCTCAATAAAAGTAAAAGGAGCGTACATTGTATTGTTTACTTGTGAGTCAATCGGGTATGAAACTAACTGTTAATGAAATGTCCGCCTGGAAAGGGATAATGGGGAGGGTATAATCGGGTGAATGAAATAGGGTCATGCTTGACCTTGAAGAGATTGACCCGTGCGCAGTGCTAACATGCTCTTAAAGCCTCATTTAAGCTCATTGTTTAGCGACGTAGGAGTTCTATCCGAAAACGGACCTTGCACGTATAAACTTCGAGTGGTCCTCTTAGAGCAAACCTGAAACCACATTTGTAAGAATTAATGAGATAGCGGTGCAATTAATGCATAGTCACTATCACTGACATCACGTCGACGTGCCCTTAATAATAACAGCTAAGTACGTTTTTCCTCGCAAAAAGAATTTTAGCTATTAGTTCTAGTCCTGCATTATGCAGTTCCTGTCATTCTCTTTGGAGTATTAAATAACTGGAGAAGCTTACATCGCTTCCTGATCCTGACACAACAGTTCGCGGCTGTATATCTTTCAACAGTGGGTTCTGACTTCGAGCAAACTGCGATAGAAAGCCTTCGTAAAAGACGGAACTGAAGACAACTGGTTAGGGTTTTTCTTGATTTGAGGCCATACGCTCTTCCTTCCAGATTCCCTTTAGCGCAGTCATGAACCACAATGGGCCAATTTTCGGTTTTGCAACGGGCGATAGGGCATAGAAAGTCAAGGATTGAAACAAACAAAACATTTTTAGGCAGAAATACTCGACAACATACTAAAATTGTAAATTTATTTACTCTCCCCAGCCCCTCCTTCCCACCCACCCCTCCCCCTTGCAAAGAAAATAGAAAATAATATTGGGCTAACGGTATGTTTTGATTTAAATGTAAAAGAATAGGATGTCACTGGTGCCTTTCCTTTAGCACTCTCTCACGAACTTTCCATGTACGTTTTTTTTTTTTATATATATATTTTAGGATCAGTTTGTTCAGTTTGAAGAGACGTTAAGATTTATGTTGTTCCGTATTAGGGTTATGCTATGTTTCGTGACTTTGTACACTGCATCGCAGCCTTCAGCGCAGACACAAAGCATCTCAAGTGTGTAATTATGCTGACCCTATTCTTGCGTTATTAGTTCAATCGGTATACAAATATATGACCCACGTTTGGTATGGTTTTCCGGTCGTCACGGCGCGGCACATCACATTGAAAGTCTACAAAGTAAATGGTTTAGTGGAAACCAGTTTCAATGGTTTGAGTAACTCGCTCAATAAAATTCCGTCTCGGCCATATTTACACCGACTTAAACCATCACTCCGATTCGTTTTCAATGCAGTTATTTCTTTCCGCATTTTGGAAAAGCAGTGTCGTGTGACCTCGTGGCACAATTTTGGCGTTTTGGTTGACGATTCGTAGAGGTTGATGCTGACAATTCAAGTAAGATGAACGTTAACTTACTGTTCCATACAAGTTAGTATACTTTTCTTTTCAATACTACAAACCAGGCACCGGCTGTACGAGGGCTGCATGGATAACGCTATCAATCGGATAAATACCTATGCAGTGGGTAAGTGTTAACAAAACAAATACGATATCCACTGACAGTGATTTCACTGGTGGATAGCTTTAATCAGCTTTCGAACAACCCCGGCCAGCGATATATTTTTAAAACCGAGAGTAATCTTCATTGTAATCTTCGCAATTCAGAAAGATTTTGTTCACGTGCAGGCCTTTGTATAAAGCGAAATTTTATACGTATCGTAATTACCACATCCAAGGTAAAACAAAAAGACTTCAATTCAAATATCTTTTCTTCCGAAATTCCCACTTTCGTCAAGATCAAGGTCACAAATTTTCATTGATCCAACTCAGATCATGGAAGCTTTCCCAGTCTTATTCTTATAGGGGAATCCCTGTTTACAATATTTGCCTCATTAGCATAAACAATTCAGTTTCTGATGGAGCTACAAATAAATCAGTTCCGAATATTGAAAGGTCATAGTTCAATGAATATGAGCCTGATGTATTGAATACTTTTTGTGCAACACGGGTTTAAAAAGTCAAAATGTTACAAAGAATGTATCAGCTCATTAGCGCTTTTACAACCCAAAATTTTTTGCAGGTTTTGAAGGACAATATCTCCTTGAATATTACACCCAAAGAGCTAAACATTTTACCATGTATTAAGTTTCATTACCTCTTTAGCTGCCTGGAGTCAATTCATATGTAACATGTTTCCTTCTGTACGCAAGGCCGTATGCAAATGAGCAAAAATGTAAACAATGACGTCAGCGTGAATCTCCCAATATTTAGTGAAAATAAGTAAAGCATGTTGTAGTGGTTCTTTTCGATTTCCTGGTAAATTGAGTCCGTTTAGTCCGTATAGGTGTCCGTTACAAACAGTCCAGCGTTCCCGACCAGTGTTTTGAGTCTCCAGATCAAGTTGGCGGTGGTAGTTTTTGCCTTAGCTTTCTCAAATTAACCTGTTGGTTAGTTTAATTCTAACTATGGACCGTTTCCGCCACTGAACTTTTGCATATAATTATCGAGAGCTAAAGGCTTAATGAGGACGTAATTAAAAATATTCGATTCTTTGTCAGCAGTATCATATTTTTGTAATAAACCTTCTCAGTCCTCCTCTGCAAAACAACAACGTGAATTGTCAAAGTTCTGCTTACTATGGAGGCCGTAATCGAAGGCGACTAATTTTTCGTACTTTCATTTGGAATTGAACGCTGGTGTCACATCTTTAACTTGAGCAAGTTCTGAGACCAACAGGCGTTCTCGACAGTTATGATCTTGAAAACTACGAAATTCGACGGTAAAATATAAACTAATTTTCTGCTAGGCGTTGCTCTCTGGTCGCCGTCGTCACTGCTTAAGCTTCCTGATATTACCGATTGGCTTCGGGACCTTGACAGAATGGGTCATCGTTGTTTTGGCCCTCTCTCCTCCGCAGAGGTTCGAACGTTCGTTATATAAATCCGCTATGCGAAGTGAGTGCAGGCGCAAAATCGAATGGATCGATCAGCCGTCACCGGTAACCCTGTGCCTGCACTTACATTATTCAGCGGATCCTCCCCACCCGAAAAAAAAAAAACCTTTGAGCCTCTGTGGAGGAGAGAGAGGTTTTGGCCACTGCTGGAGCATATTGGCTTTGAAATTTTGCCAGTGCGCAAAAACTCCTTTTGGCCTCGGTTCTTTGTCAGTGTTCTTTGCCAGTGTTCTATGCCTTGAGGGGCACATGTTTTAAAGTGGTGAAGAGATTCTTGCCAATTAGATTAGGAGCTCGAGATTTCTATCGCTTGTTAGCTTAAATCTACTAGCGTTCTATCACGAATGCCGATCTCTGATTGGCTACGCTACTCACTATCTATTCTGTGATAGATAGTGAGTAGCGTAGCGGTGTGCGCTTGTTTCAAAATGAAGGCCGCTTCTTGGTGTTTTCGAAGTGTCTGTGAAGAGGATTTAGATAAAGTTCTAAACGACTAGTAGATTTATACTAAAACAATTAGATTATTCGCTCTCTATTTCTATGCGTGATAGCTGACTCGGGCTGCACCCTCGTCAACTATCACGCGTTAGAAATCTCGAGCTCATAATCTAATTGTTGAATAGAAAAAAATGCTCCAACATTACTAAACAAGCTATGATCATTTCTTTTAACAATGCAATTGCAATTTACCATTGCAACGGTAATACCTGATAAAAAGATCTTATCTTTAATTACACGCTTGTAGTCCAAAACCGAGTCTAGCTTCACTCATCTTGTTATATTTTTGGTTTAATTGGGAAAAGAGAGGTGATATATTGATGTAAGACTCAGTAAAACGACGTCATAAAATTAAGAAGTGGCGCCAACATACGGAATTATTTCTTTCAGATTTTAGACGCGATCTTAGATCGGAGTTTTTATCGAGCGGCAAGGAGACAACCGCAATTTAACGTCAATGTCTATTAACCTCGGTGTGAAAAAGAGACATTTCATTTTTGTTTTCCTTTTCCGTTTACTTTCAGTAATTGCCGAGTGAAACTGCAACGATTCCAAGAGTTATGCATCTGATGAACCGCTTTGACTATACCGCTGGTAGATTGTTAGTACCTGTGGGTGGACGTTTTGGCTATGTCTATCTTATCCTTCTATGCGTGTTTGTCTTCTTTCTATTTTGTCCCTCACCATCCAAACATGTTCCCTCAGCTCATCTCGAGGGTGGTGAACCTTGGGCAGAGTACTACCGCAAAGGTCAAGGTATGTTTTTCATTACATGTGTTAGTCATACTTTCGTAAAGAGCTATGTGCCTTGCTGTTATTGCGCTCAAACCTTAGAGATGTTGAAGGGTAAGAGAATTAATCCCCTATATAGGCCTTACTGTCAAGGTAATCCCTCGCAAGTTTCATTTAGACATGGTTTCTAGTTCCCGCGGATGAAAATACCCCGAGCGTTGCGTAGATGTTTTTTGTGGGGAATGGAAATCGTGTGCAAAGCCTCTTGGCATGTCCCTGTGTGTATAGCTCCCCTCACATGATCGGTTATTTTAGATGTCCAGGGATTTTTTTAATCGGGATTAAAAAATAGCATTAAGAGGAAGACCTTAAGAAAAACTCCTATCTGGGGGATTACCTCTGTTCACCTTCATCCTGTCTCGTTTTGAACGGATTTCGATAACGGTGGTGGTAGCAACAATGCAACAGGAATTTATGAAGGTCCTCTTGCGTTGTGGATGCAAAGGGATAGCAGGCTTAATAGCCTGTAGATAAAGCCCTCGCTTACTACACAGAGAAAATTGTTTATTCTCAAGTATGGGTATAAACAATGTAGGCGTGTTCACCCCTTGGGATGGTAAGTTAAAATCAGCCAACTGGTCTTCACTGTAAGGAGACTACACAAGAAGAACAGAAACCATATTTCGACGATATTCTGGTTTGAAAAACAGATTTTCCACGGAAACTGAAAATGAAAATTAGCTCAAGGGTTAGCACAGAGTTGGAGCTGAGGGACACGCGACTACTCACATTAAAACTGAAAATCTTGATTTGGTGCCTCGTCCATTTTTTTTCAGTAATTACTGCGTGGAACCCCAACGATCCCAAAAGTCATCTGGTGAACGGCTTTCTGTTTTACAAAGGATGACTGCAAGTACCTGTGAGTGGTCGTTACTATGTCTATTTTCAGATGTTCTTCAACAGCAGAGAATATCACCACAGCAATCAAGTTGCTGTCTATGCCGACAATGGCATTCTCTTGATGGTTCACAAGGATATGCCGTCTTTTAAGGAGAATACTGGTTTTGCTGGTGGAGATCTTTCTTGACAGCGGGAGAGAAACTCTACGTAAAGGTTTTTGCTTTTGATATAAGAATATGGATGGAGCCTAACCACTTTTATTTTGGTGCTTATCTGATCTGAACTTGATCAGGAATCTGTTTCAAAGTGGAATTCAGAAGACTCAAAATATCTCAGTAGAAAGTAAGCATTATTACTCGTTTGGCAATTAGTTAAGTTACTAAATAATTGATTTGAAATATCATTCATCAATTTAGGCTAAACTTGACCGCATTGTGTGGCTTTTTCCTCCGTGCTTTTCATTCTTTTTTAAAATTTTTTCCCTCTTCCGCTCGCAGAGTAAGAAAGGTAGATGTGGATAGCACACGTGTTGCATGTAGCAATCCTGCTGCCTGTAGAAATGGCCTATGATATAATAGAACATGAGGGACATTTATAACAATGAAGTCAACTCTGTCAAAACTGGAAACCAGGAAGACAACTCTCTGCGCAGGACAATGCATGCGCATACGTTCAAAAGTCAATACTATACTTAAAAAGTTGATTCTGCCTGTGACTTGGTTTAATCTTGGATTTTAATATGGCATTTCCCCCCATGAAAAGAAAAGTAAGCCCTCGTTTTTGTTCTTTCATTTGATTGTAAGAAACGAAACTTGACAACTGATTTGGCAATTTTACAATTATTATTTATTTGCAATTTTTTTTTTTTAAATTTGCCAACTTTTTTTAAATTTGCTCTTTTTAAATTTGCTAATTGTTCTTATTGGTCTCTGACTCCATATTAATGCTACAGTCTTTCTCCCGGACGAACTTAAACAAGACTTAGAGTTCGCCTAAGAATCGCCATCTCTTTTGTTGATAGCGCATTAGCTAGACTACAAAGTTCTATGATTGCACGGACAGCGTCAAGGAGTAATCGCTTTATACACCTGTAGACATTGCTAATTCTTCTAATTATATGTTAGGATATAAATTTTACTTGTATTTAAGGTAAACAACAAAATTAAAGTTGTTTAACACCTTCATCCAAACGACTTTAAATAAGACTTTCTAAATGACTTTTGGTGACTGCAAGTTGAATGAATTTTCAAATATCACGGGTAGTGTAAATCTTTCATTTCTCGAGGTTTCATGCGATTGCTTATTTATTATATGGTAGATAAAATTACGAACGTGTCTGCACTAATTTGCACCGTAATGGAAAATGAAATTGCTCTCGACCAATCACAGTGTAGTAAACTTTCCCGTCATATAATAACCAAAATGGCTTACGAATAAAATCACCATGCCTGTCTTATAGTGCATCGCTCTACAAACAATAAGAAAATTATATATGGGGGTTAACACTCTTACTCTTTATGCTTTCTTGATTAGCTTAAATAATTATTTAACCAGGCGAAAGAAAATCATTAGATATTAGAAATAAAATTACATATTAATTTACGCATTGAGATTAACATCGATGAGCAGTCACACAATTGATGTATATCACTCAGAGCACAAGATGCAAGAGTGAAATTTGGTGCTTGTACATGTATTAAAGCAGAGTTTTTTTATATATATAAATTAATGCCTCAAGGTTGGTTTCCAAACTTTATAAGCACAATCACTTACTTCACAGTTGATGAATATTAATTTTTCACGGAGATAGTCCGCGCAAGACAGAAAGAGAGAAGGGGGCAATTTAAATATTCCCCGGAAAAACCTTATTCCTGGTTTAAAAAATCAGAATTTTAAACCTGAGAGTGCGTGTCTGAGGCTGGTTGTGTAGACCTAAGAGATGTTGCAATTTAGCCCAATTTGTTTAGAAAAAGCCATCACTCCATTAACTTCATTGGTTTTTCTTCGTGCTAAGAAAGGTAAAGGATAGGACCAAGAGATTATAGGACTTGTTAAGAAAGCCTGAGCAAACAAAAAACAATTGCGCGATTTTGGCGGAGAAAAGTCTGAGTTCGATAATCAAGATTGTCACTCCGCCCTAGTCTCGCTCCAAAAGTCACTTTCATACCGTTCCAAGATTCTCTGCGACGACAAAGAGAAAGTAAACAGGAAACGAAAGGTTGGATAAATTCTCGTTCATAAGCATAACATGCAAAGTTGAGAAGCAATCGGCGACGCTTAACCTGATTTTTTTTTTATTGTAGGAACAATTACAGTTGTATGAAGTTTTCTTGAATCTTCAACTGGAACTGTTTTCGCAGCGAAGCTTTTCAAGCGGAAGTGAGTACTTGACTTGAGTATATATGTCAGTGTTTTCCTCGTCGCCAAAATCTTGTTTTCGGTACAATATTTCAGTAGTAAATGCAGCAATTTGTAGCCAAATGTATCACATTTGTAGCCATATCTTATGTGCAAATAAGCCTGATCGAAATACAAGTATATTGTAAATTACACCGTTTGCTTTTAAACGAAAGTCAAATGTCGTTTTCAAGGGAATAACCGATTACGAAACTAAAGATTTCATCTGATTGAGTGCGACTTCTTAAACTGATCGATGTGCTGACTTTTTAAAGTCGTTAGGAAAATATTTTAGAGGAAGTATTTTGCATTGGATTCCAATTCATCCATCTCTTGATTGCCCAAGAAGCCGTGACAAGCACCTTCAGCCTGACCTATTCTTAATCATTCGACACGTCATTTATTAAGAAGATTTTTCTCGGCATTCCTGTTGAACAGGCAAATGTACATGTGATTTTGAATTCTAACCAAGCATTTCATTTTAGTATTATATCCGATACGGGGGGTGGCTCACATACAAAAAGGACGGGGGTGCTCGTCTTACCTTTTGGGGGTTAAAAGCAAGGTTTTGGTACAAGGTCCACAGCAGGAACTTTTGCGATACCTTTTAGGGCATTGAGCGGAAAAATATGACATCGATATGATGCGATATCGATTTAGGTATGTGGTTGCGAGACTTACTCCTTTTATTATTCTGAATAGAAACATGGAGGAGACTATTAAAATCACAATGGCAGTTGCCGGCCTGTTTTCTGTGACCTTGATAACCACCAATCCCTAGCTTGTTTTAGGAGTCCTCGGTTTGGTGTGTGCAACAGTTATTGCAGTGAAGGGAATGCAGTCAAGCGGAGAAAAAAAAAAGAACAGTTAACTTGAGAGGAATCTGCTATTAGAATGTAGATAACCTAAACATCTTGCTACAACTTACAATGTTCAAGTTTGTAATCTATAGAACTACTGTATTTGAACCGATGAATTGTACATTACTCTAAGACTATTTTTATCATTCAACAAGACAGCAAAACATATGTAATTTAAAATAATATTTTTTTCATAATAAAGTTATTTTATTATGTTTGCTTATACTTTACACTTAAACAGTACAACACAGACTATATACAATACTCGCAATACAACAGAGCTATTAACACTACTTACAATACAAGACAGCTTCTTCACCCTACATACTATAAACAGATGGACTTGTAAACCGTGACACTAATCTCGTGGAAAGACTTAGATTGAAAGGGCGCTGACCTTGACTAGACGTTACTTGGAGCTGCCATCTCAAATCCAAAATAATGTTCTTAATTAAGGTAGTTTTGCTCTGTAACACTTAAAATATGGAGAGGCCAAATAGCCTAGTACGGTAACACTGGGCACAAACACCTATTGTCCCCTACTGCGATGTTCCACCAGACCCTTGTTGTTCACTGGTTGGATAACGCTATCAGCCGGATAAACCATTCGGAAATGATAATCCACTGGACTGTCATTTACCCAGAGAAAAAAAGGAACGTTGATAACGTAAATAAAGCTCTTGTTACAATTTACTCTCTTTG